>NC_052157.1:64013702-64230401 GCF_902713615.1 Scyliorhinus canicula
AGATCTTACACACACTTAGAAATATTTCCATTCTTTCAGTGACGGCCATGGAGGAGTTGGTCGCACATTTGATAGTTCCCGCCTGTGATGGATTTTTGGACCTTTTTCCCCCGGTGTTTTCTGAATTTTATTAGATAAATTGGTGAAGTGTGAGACAGTCAGGAGAAATCCCCCTCCAGTGTATTAGGAATTGGACCAGAAGTGGCCATGTGAGAAGACAAAGTTTGACAAAGAGGCGAGCAGATGGATTATGAGAGTAAACTTGCTCAGAATATAAAAACAGATAGTAAAAGTTTCTACAGATATGTAAAACAAAAAGGGGTGGCTCAGGTAAATATTGGTCCTTTAGAGGATGAGAAGGGAGATTTAATAATGGGAGATGAGGAAATGGCTGAGGAACTGAACAGGTGCTTTGGGTCGGTCTTCACAGTGGAAGCCACAAATAACATGCCAGTGACTGATGGAAATGAGGCTATGACAGGTGAGGCCCTTGAGATGATTGCTATCACTAAGGACGTAGTGATGGTCAAGCTGATGGAGTTAAAGGTAGACAAGTCTCCTGGCCCTGATGGAATGCATCCCAGAGTACTAAAAGAGATGGCTAGGGAAATTGCAAATGCACTAGTGATAATTTACCAAAATTCACTAGACTCTGGGGTGGTCCCAGCGGATTGGAAATTAACAAACGTGGCACCACTGTTTAAAAAAGGAGGTAGGCAGAAAGCGGGTAATTATAGGTCAGTTAGCTTAACTTCGGTAGAAGGGAAGATGCTGGAATCTATCATCAAGGAAGAAACAGCGAGGCATCTGGATGGAAATTGTCCCATTGGGCAGACGCAGCAGTGTTCATAAAGGGCAGGTCGTGCCTAACTAATTTAGTGGAATTTTTTGTGGACATTACCAGTGCGGTAGATAACGGGGAGACAATGGATGTGGTATATCTGGATTTCCAGAAAACCTTTGACAAGGTGCCACACCAAAGGTTGCTGCATAAGATAAAGATGCATGGCATTAAGGTTAAAGCATGGATAGAGAATTGGTTAATTAATAGGAAGCAAAGAGTGGGGATGAATGGGTGTTTCTCTGGTTGGCAATCAGTAGCTAGTGATGTCCCTCAGGGATCAGTGTTGGGCACACAATTGTTCACAATTTACATAGATGATTTGGAGTTGGGGACCAAAGGCAATGTGTCCAAGTTTGCAGATGACACTAAGGTGAGTGGTAAAGCAAAACGTGCAGAGGATACTGGAAGTCTGCAGAGGGATTTGGATAGGTTAAGTGAATGGGCTAGGGTCTGGCAGATGGAATACAATGTTGACAAATGTGAGGTTATCCATTTTGGTAGGAATAACAGCAAAAGGGATTATTATTTAAATGATAAAATATTAAAACATTCTTCTGTGCAGCGAGACCTGGGTGTGCTAGTGCATGAGTTGCAAGAAGTTGGTTCACAGGTGCAACAGGTGAGTAAGAAGGCGAATGGAATTTTGTCCTTCATTGCTGGAGGGATGGTGTTTAAGACAAGGGAGGTTATGCTGCAATTGTATAAGGTGTTAGTGAGGCCACACCTGGAGTATTGTGTTCAGTTTTGGTATCCTTACCTGAGAAAGGAAGTACTGGCGCTGGAGGGTGTGCAGAGGAGATTCACTAGGTTAATCCCAGAGCTGAAGGGGTTGGATTACGAGGAGAGGTTGAGTAGACTGGAACTGTAATCGTTGGAATTGAGAAGGATGAGGGGGGTCTTATAGAAACATCTAAAATTATGAAGGGAATAGATAGGATAGATGCGGGCAGGTTGTTTCCACTGGCAGGTGACAGCAGAACTAGGGGGCATAGCCTCAAAATAAGGGGAAGTAGATTTAGGACTGAGTTTAGGAGGAACTTCTTCACCTAAAGGGTTGTGAATCTATGGAATTCCTTGCCCAGTGAAACTGTTGAGGCTCCTTCATTAAATGTTTTCGAGATAAAGATAGTTTTTTGAAGAATAAAGGGATTAAAGGTTTATGGTTTCGGGCCGGAAGGTGGAACTGAGTCCACAAAAGCTCAGCCATGATCTCATTGAATGGCGGAGCAGGCTCTAGGGGCCAGATGGCCTACTCCTGCTCCTAGTTCTTATGTACTCATGAGCTGGAAACACGGGAAAGCATGGCGGAGCAGCAGGGCCGTGGGGAGACGGCACAGTGGCCGACAGAACAGCTGGTGAGGTTTTTTGAAGAATGCTTCGCCAAGCTAAAGAAGGACACACTGGACCCGATCAAGGCTTCGATCGGTGCAGAATCAATAAACCCACGGACATGTGATCTAGGAGGTGGAGAAAAAGGTGTCCGAGCACGAGGAATACCTTGCTGGAGACCAAGGTGGAGATGATGAATGACCGCCAGAAAAGAATGCAGGAGAAGCTGGAGGACCTGGAGAACAGGTCCAGGGGGTAGAATCTGAGAATCATCGTCCTTCCTGAAGGCAGTGAGGGATGTGAGGGCCTCTGTAACAAACATGCTGGAGAAGTTAATGGGGGCTGAGGCATTCCCTCGGCCGTTGGAGGTGGATAGAGCGCATAGTGTCCTCGCGAAGAAGCCCCGAGTGAACGAGCCGCCAAGGGCAATGGTCGTACGTTTGCACTGATTCCTGGACAAGGAACACGCTCTGCGGTGGGCCAAGAAAGAACGGAGCAGCAAGTGGGAGAATTGTGAGCTGCGCATTTATCAAGACCTGGGCGCGGATTTGGCCATGAGGCGAGCTGGGTTTAATTGGGAAAAAACGGCCCTCTTTAAGAAAGGGTGAAGTTCGGGATGTTGTACCCAGCCCGTCTGTGGGTCAGATATGAGGACGGGATTTTTATTTCGAAACACCAGACGATGTTTGGACTTTCATCAAGGAACAAAGACGAGGTGAGTTAAATACACTGAATCCTTGGAGAGTATTGTAGTGGTGATTTGCTGAAAATCACTTTCGTGCTGGTTTGCATAAGTAGTGTTATGTGCAATAAGGGGCTGTTTCAATGGCTAAAGTTAACTTTGTCTTACTGGGAGCTGGTTGGAGGGGGGTGGTTTCTGTAGTTGTTTGGGCATTCGGTTGGCGTGGGCGTGGTTTCAGCTGCACAAGCTGAATTTGGCTCGGCTGGAGGAACAGATGAAGGGAGATTTTTGGAGGTGGAATGTGCTCCCGCTGTCATTGGCAGGACGGGTACAATCAGTGATGGTGACGGTCCTCCCGAGGTTCTTGTTTATGTTCCAGAACCTCCAGATTTTCACTCCTTCGGCTTTTTTTAGGAGGGTGAAAGCGGTGATTTCAGGGTTTGCTTGGGAGGGTAAAGCTCCACGGGTGAAAAAGATGCTTCTGGAGCGGGGTGGGTGGGGGACAGGGGGACAGGGCGGGAAGGGGTGGGGGGGGGGATGGGGGGAGGGCGGTCAGCACTTCCGAACCACAGGAATTATTGCTGGGCAGCGAACACAGCTATGGTGCAGAGGTGGGTAGGGGGAGTGGATGGACGCAGCCTCTTGTAAAGACACGGGTTTGGGGGCACTGTTGACGGTGCCTCTGCTGTTCTCTCTGGCCAGGTACTCCACAAGCCCGGTGGTGGGGGCGGCCCTGAGGGTGTGGGGACAGTGGCTGCAGCACCTGGGGCTGGAGGGAGCCTTGGTTTGGGCACTGATTTGCGGGAATCATCGGTTTGCTCTGGGGAGGGGCTGGATGGGGGACTTTGGGGTGGTATTGGGCGGGGATTGAGCGGTTTGGGATCTGCGTATTGATGGCAGCTTTCAGAGCCTGCAGGAATTGGACAAGGAATTTGAACTGCCTGTCGAGAATGGGTTCCAGTATTTGCAGGTAAGGGACTTTGTTCGGAGACCCGTACCGTCCTTTCCTCATCTGCCACCCCAGGGGCTACAGGACACGATGGTGTCAAGAACAGGGGTAGGGGAGGGGAAAGTATCGGAAATTTACAAGAAACTGATGGATTGGGAGGGAGCCTCGATAGGGGCAATGAGGAAGACTCGGGTAGGATGTTTGAGGCTGGGTGAAGGCTGGGTTGTGGGAGGATGCCCTGAGGAGAGTGAATGCATTGTCGTTGTGCGCTAGACTGTGCCTTATCCAGTTTAAGGTGGTACACAGGGCACATATGACTGTGACCCGGTTTCTTGAAGGGGTGAAGGATAGGTGTGCAGTGGGCCTGCAAATCATGTCCGCATGTTTTGGGCATGTCCGAAGCTTGGGGGATTCTGGCTGGGGTTTGCTGATTTCATGTCAGAGGTAAGGTAAGGGTGGTTCCGAGCCGAGAGGTGGCGATCTTTGGCGTGTCAGAAGACTGGGGATTCCAGGGGGTGAGAGAAGCTGATGTCTTGGCTTTTGCCTCCCTGGTAACCCGGAGATGGATATTGTTGGAATGGAGGAACACGGGACCCCCGAAACTGGGGGTGTAGGTGAGTGCCCTGGCAGTATTTCACAGGACAAAAAAAATAAACTTTGTCTTGAGGGGGTCTGTGGAAGGGTCTGAATGGAGGTGGCAGCCGTTTATCGACTTCTTCGAGAAAACCTAAGGTTGGGTGGGGTTACTAGGTGGGGTTATTGGGTTACGGGGCTGTGGGCTTGGGTAGGGTGCTGTTTCCAAGGGCCGGTGCAGACTCGATGGGTAGAATGGCCTCTTGCACTGTAAATTCTATGATTCTATGATTCAGCAGTGGGAGGGTTAAAATGAGGAAGCTGGGGAGTTGGGAAGTGGGGGAGTTGGGAAGTGGGGGAGTTGGGAAGCTGGGGAGTTGGGAAGTGGGGGAGTTGGGAAATGGGGGAGTTGGGAAGTGGGGGAGTTGGGAAGTGGGGGAGTTGGGAAGTGGGGGAGTTGGGAAATGGGGGAGTTGGGAAGTGGGGGAGTTGGGAAGTGGGGGAGTTGGGAAGTGGGGGAGTTGGGAAATGGGGGAGTTGGGAAGTGGGGGAGTTGGGAAGCTGGGGAGTTGGGAAGTGGGGAAGTTGGGAAGCTGGGGAGTTGGGAAGTGGGGGGTTGGTTGGTGGAGTATTTTGATGGGTTGGTTATTTGCAGCCCTGTTGGCTTGATTTGATTTCTGATTATATTTTTATAAAAAGGATTCCTTGTCTTTGACCACCTGGCAGCCACAGTATTAATGTGGTTCGTTCAGTTCAGTCTCTGATCAATAGTAGCCCCCAGGATGTTGATTGTGGGGGGATTCAGCGATGGTAATGCCATTGACTAACAAGAGGCGATGGTTAGATCCTCTGTTGCAGGAGATGTCGAGTGAGTCAGTATGAGAGGGTGAGAGGGTGAGAGAGTGAATGTAGGTCTATGACAGAGAGGGAGAGAATGAGTGTGTGAGAGGGAGAGAGTGAGTATGTGAGAGAAGGAGGGAGTGAGTATGAGAGGGAGAGAGTGTGTGTGAGAGGGATAGAGTGAGTAAGTGAGAGGGAGAGAGTGAGTGTGTGAGAGAAAGAGGGAGTGGGGGTATATGAGAGATTGGGAGTGTTAGTGTGTGTGTGTCTGTGTGTGAGAGGGAGAGAGAGTGTGAGAGAAGGAGAGAGTGAGATTCTGAGAGTATGTAAGAGATTGTGTGAGTTAATGTGTGTGTGTATGTGAGAGGGAGAGAGGGAGTGTGTGAGAGAGGGATTGTGTGAGCGAAAGGCAGAGAGTGAATGCGTGAGAGGGAGTGTGTGAAAGACAGGCAGAGTGAATGTGTGAGAGAGGGATTGTGTGAGAGAAAGGCAGAGAGTGAATGTGTGAGAGAGGGAGTGTGTGAAAGAAAGGCAGAGAGTGAATGTGTGAGAGAGGCAGTGTGCGAGAGAAAGGCAGAGAGTGAATGTGTGAGAGAGGGAGTGTTTGAGAGAAAGGCAGAGAGTGAATGTGTGAGAGAGGGAGTGTGTGAGAAAAAGGCAGAGAGTGAATGTGTGAGAGAGGGAGTGTTTGAGAGAAAGGCAGAGAGTGAATGTGTGAGAGAGGGAGTGTGTGAGAGAAAGGCAGAGAGTGAATGTGTGAGAGAGGGAGTGTGTGAAAGAAAGGCAGAGTGAATGTGTGAGAGAGGGAGTGTGTGAGAGAAAGGCAGAGAGTGAACGTGTGAGAGAGGCAGTGTGCGAGAGAAAGACAGAGAGTGAACGTGTGAGAGAGGCAGTGTGCGAGAGAAAGGCAGAGTGAATGTGTGAGAGAGGGAGTGTGTGAGAAAAAGGCAGAGAGTGAATGTGTGAGAGAGGGAGTGTGTGAGAGAAAGGCAGAGAGTGAATGTGTGAGAGAGGGAGTGTGTGAGAGAGAGGCAGAGAGTGAATGTGTGAGAGAGGGAGTGTGTGAGAAAAAGGCAGAGAGTGAATGCGTGAGAGAGGGAGTGTGTGAGAGAGAGGCAGAGAGTGAATGTGTGAGAGAGGGAGTGTGTGAGAAAAAGGCAGAGAGTGAATGTGTGAGAGAGGGAGTGTTTGAGAGAAAGGCAGAGAGTGAATGTGTGAGAGAGGGAGTGTGTGAGAGAAAGGCAGAGAGGTGCGCGTCTTGGTGACGCTGATTTGAAGGGGGCGAAGCACCGTGACCTGGAGTCAAACCTCCGCCTGCCGCGATTTCGGCGTCAGGAGCCTTTGTCCACCTGATCGCCGTTCCCGATTTCAGCGTTGGACAATGGGAGAATCCTGCCCATTGTATTATAAACATTTGGTGCAGTAAAGAGTTAAAAGCCTGAGTTGGAGTGTATGTGGCTCCTGCCTTCATGTTTTGAAAATAGTTTTTGGTTGAAGCGCAAAGGTTTCAGGTGCCTTTGTGGGTGGCACCTAGCACAGTGGTTAGCACTGTTGCTTCACAGCTCCAGGCTCCCAGGTTCGATTCCCGGCTTGGGTCACTGTCTTGTGCAGAATCATGATGCCAACCTTTGCCATAATACATTCACCATCTGCCCTGGTGGGATTTGATCCCAGGATCCCAAAGCATCATCCTGGGTCTCTGGGTTATTAGGGTAGTGACAATACGAGTGTGCCACTGCTGCCCCAAGTGGCTTCTTTCTGCAGGGAGGAGGTTGTTTACATTGAGTGATCTTTCCAGGGTGGGAACACGGACTGTGTTTTTGCTGAGCTCTACTTGGGCCAAAGACCTCGCAAACCAGCGGCACTTACCCCGGTGTGGGCGTCCTAGGCTGGGAGCACGGACTGTGTTTTTTGCTGGGCCCCCTCCTGGGCTGAAGATCTGCCTCTACTCCCCAATCCTCCCACCCTTCAGCTTCACCGGTATCTCAGGAGTCTCCCACCTCAGGCATCCTACAATCTGCGGTGCCCGATTTTTCTGTGTTGCTGCCCTCCTCTCACTGTGTCCCTGACTCTCTCTTCCTTTCCTTGTCTCGACCCTCCATATAGCTGAGAGAGGCTCCATCTCGCCCTTGAAAAGGGGCTCACAGTGGGCAGGACGTCCGTGGCGGTGGACCCCCTTGAGGTCACCGTCGAGAGGGGCATACTCTGCAATGTCCCGCCCTACCTCCCTCGGGAGGTCCACCTCCCCCACCTCAAACTGCTGGGGGAGGTTGGTTCTGAGGTGGTGCCGCTCCCTCTTGGTCTGAAGGACGCCTCCCTCAGGCACATCTACACCTTCTGGCACCAGGCTTTCATCTTCCTGACCCGTGAGGATGTATTAGAGGGGGGGGGGGGCAGCACGGTAGCACAGTGGTCAGCACTGTTGCTTCACAGCGCCAGAGTCCCAGATTCAATTCCCAGCTTGGGTCACTGTCTGTGCGGAGTCTTCACATTCTCCCTGCGTCTGAGTGGGTTTCCTCCGGGTACTCCAGTTTCCTCCCAAAAGTCCTGAAAGACGTGCTTGTTAGCTGAATTGGACAATCCAAATTTTCCCTCTGTGTACCTGAACAGGCACCGGAATATGGCAACTAGGGGCTTTTCACGGTAACTTTATTGTAGTGTGAATGTAAGCCTACTTGTGTCAATAATAAACATTATTATTCAAGGTCTCCCATCTCGGAGAGACCTGCATGTTTTGGTCTGCGGATGGTAGGCGGAGCCACGCCTGCAAGAAAGTGGGGGATGTGAGGAAGAACTGCTCCGTCTCCAAAGCCACCACATACACCAAGGCGGCTGTGGCTGGCACCGCCGCCCCCTCTCCCTCCCTTGGCGTTACCACCCCTACCCTGCAGGGGGACACCACGCCAGCGCCTACTGGCCAATCGGGTGCCAGCGTGGAGGAGGGAGGGCATCCACCAGGCTGCTAGGCCCGAATGACGGCAAGACGGGTATTGGCTCCAGGTAACCCCGAACCCGTCAGCCTAGAGACCCCTACGCCCCAGAACTCCAGCCTGGGGGCCACTGATACACCTGGCACCGCAGACACTCCATCTCATCCAGGGCCCATTGACGCCTCAGCCTCGGGTTTCGGTGCAGGTCAGCAAGGGTGAGGTGGGGATGGTGGTGCCCGTGATCCCAGGCTGGTGCGGCAGACCCCCAAATCATGAACCCGGGGGCAGAGTGTTTGGGAAGGGGGGGGCCGAGGCGAAGATGGAGGTTTCTTTAGCGCAGGACACGCCCCCCCCCCCCTCCCCGCAAGTGGCGCCACTCCTTGGAGAGGGGAGAGAAAAACATGACCCCTCCCCCCCGGTGCAGAAGAGTGAAGACCTGACCTCTGGTCATTGACATCACACCGCGCCCCTGAAAGAGATTAGACAAAGTCCATCACCTTTCAACCCCTGTCGCAGCCCCCAGAGCAGGTCGCCTCGGAGCCGTGTACAAGCGAGACCCCCAAGGGCTCGTTCCGCCGGGTGCAATTTTGCACCCCGAGGCTTTCCTTTTCCACAACGCCGGACGGCTGTGGTGGCTCCCTGACCTCAGGGTCCTTGGGCGATGGTGGTGAGGAGGGGCCCCCTCTCCGCCCCAGCCTCCAACGCTGGACGTCCCCATCTGCAGCCCGGAGCCTTTCCCGGTGCTGTTCCTGGATCTATCCGGTGGTCTGCCGTCGCAAGAGGAGGGAGGGTCTGAGCCGCTCCTTCCCTCTGGCCTGACACCTGTAGAGGAGCCTGTGAGGGATTCAGGTGGCAGCCATGGAGTGAGTGGTCGCATATTTGTCAGCTCCCGCTCCTGGGGGTCTTTTTGTGGCCTTTACCGCGGTTTGTAGCAGGGATTTTGGAGGAAAAAGGTGTAGGAATGAGACCAGAAAAGAGTAACCTCCAGTTTATGGAGCTGCCGATCAGAAGTGCCCAGAAAAAAGCAAACCAGTTGTTTGAGACGAGTGAGGAGCGGGCAACGCAAGCGGAGATGGCGGATGAGGTGGGGCAGGGTCCGGCCCTGCAGCCCGGTGGTCGATGGACCAGTTGGTGAGCTTCTTGAATGAGACGTTGACCCAGCAGCAGAAGGAAAGTGCGGAGGACCTGGCCCGGGTGGTGGACTCGATCAAGACGGTGGTTGACCGCGTGGAGATGGGACTGGCAGCCAAGGAACAGGCGATGTGGAGGTTGGAGGAGCTGGCGGGGGAGCAGGTGGCAGCAGAGATTGGGCTAATGCGAGACCAGCAGAAGCGATTGCTGAGGGGATTTTGGCAGGGATTCGCAGATGTCATTGTGGTGGTATGATTAGCATAGCTGCCTGCCATTGGTGCAGAACACCGGCTTACCATTGGCCCTGGTCGGTCATGTGCCTCTCGACCGGTTGGTTGAGACCAGTCATGTGACGGCTCCCCGATTGGTCGAGAGGCTGAGTTAACCCCGCCTCCAGGGCGGGGTATAAATACCCAGTACTCCCTGCGGTCGTCCTTATACTGTAATCAACCGCAGGGCTAACATCTAGCAGATTAAAGCCATACTTTTGTCCAGCAACTCGTCTCACATTCAATTATTGTATTATTCTCTTTGAAGTTAAGGTTTTTTTTTGTGTCATCGGTTAGCTGAGGTCTGTATAAAAGACAGACAGAGAGCGCACACAGTAAGCGAGCACTTTTCCAGGAGACTCATCTGGGGTGAGACTCATACAGAGTGGGAGATTGAAACTTGGTAATTTGGTGCAGTGAGGTAATTCGGTGCAGAGTGTGAGGAGGTGCTCTTTAACCCTGGTAAGTGACTGGTAAGTAGTCTCTCTTTTTCTTTTCAATGTCTAATTTATTTATTTTTATTTTGAAATTCTAGTTGTTTAAGTTTACCAAGGGTTTAAGACATGGCAGGAGATCCCAGACCCGTGTCATGCTCCTCGTGTGCGATGTGGGAGCTCAGGGACACGTCCACTGTCCCTGGCTCCTTCACGTGCAAGAAGTGTGTTCAGTTGCAGCTCTTGTTAGACCGCTTGACGGCTCTGGAGCTGCGGATGGAGTCACTTTGGAGCATCCGCGATGCTGAGGAGGTCGTGGATAGCACGTTTAGCGAGTTGGTCACACCGCAGGTGAAGGTTACTGAGGGAGATAGAAAATGGGTGACCAAAAGAAAGAGCAAGAGTAGGAAGGCAGTGCAGGTGTCCCCTGCGGTCATCTCCCTGCAAAACAGATATACCGCTTTGGATACTGTTGAGGAAGATGGCTCACCAGGGGAAGGCAGCAGCAGCCAGGTTCATGGCACCGTGGCTGGCTCTGCTGCACAGCAGGGCAGGAAGAAAAATGGCAGGGCTATAGTGATAGGGGACTCGATCGTAAGGGGAATAGATAGGCGGTTCTGTGGACGCAATCGAGACTCCAGGATGGTATGTTGCCTCCCTGGTGCAAGGGTCAAGGATGTCTCGGAGCGGCTGCAGGACATTCTGGGGGGGAGAGGGTGAACAGCCAGCTGCCGTGGTGCACATAGGCACCAACGATATAGGTAAAAAACGGGATGAGGTCCTACAAGCGGAATTCAGGGAGTTAGGAGTTAAACTAAAAAGTAGGACCTCAAAGGTAGTAATCTCAGGATTACTACCAGTGCCACGAGCTAGTCAGAGTAGGAATGTCAGGATAGATAGGATGAATGCGTGGCTCGAGAGATGGTGCAAGAGGGAGGGATTCAAATTCCTGGGGCATTGGGACCGGTTCTGGGGGAGGTGGGACCAGTACAAACCGGACGGTCTGCACTTGGGCAGGACTGGAACCGATGTCCTAGGGGGGGTGTTTTCTAGAGCTGTTGGGGAGGGTTTAAACTAATGTGGCAGGGGGATGGGAACCAATGCTGGAAGTTGGAAGGTAGTAAAACAGGGACAGAAACAAAAGGAAGTAAGGGGAAAAGTGCAAGGCAGAGAAGACATAGTCAGAAATCCATAAGGGCGACAGTACAAGGTACAGTGAATGAGGGGAGCACAGTGAATAGGCCCAGTAATAACAAAAGGAATAAAACTGGAGATGTTAAGATTCAAAACAGAGGTAAAAAAAACCAACATAAGTGTACTTTACCTGAATGCTCGTAGTATTCGGAATAAAGTAAATGAGTTGGTGGCACAAATCATCGTAAATGACTATGATTTAGTGGCCATTACTGAAACATGGTTAAAGGATGGTCACGACTGGGAGTTAAATATCCAAGGGTATCAAACTATTCGGAAGGACAGAGTGGATGGTAAGGGAGGTGGTGTTGCTCTGTTATTTAAGGATGACATCCGGGCAATAGTAAGGGATGACATCGGTGCTATGGAGGATAAGGTTGAATCCATTTGGGTGGAAATCAGGAATAGTAAGGCGAAAAAGTCACTGATAGGAGTAGTCTATCGGCCACCAAATAGTAACGATATGGTGGGGCAGGCAATAAACAAAGAAATAACTGATGCATGTAGAAATGGTACAGCAGTTATCATGGGGGATTTTAATCTACATGTCGATTGGTTTAACCAGGTCGGTCAAGGCAACCGTGAGGAGGAGTTTATAGAATGTATCCGCGATAGTTTCCTAGAACAGTATGTAATGGAACCTATGAGGGAACAAGCGGTCCTAGATCTTGTCCTGTGTAATGAGACAGGATTGATTCATGATCTCATAGTTAGGGATCCTCCCGGAAGGAGCGATCACAATATGGTGGAATTTAAAATACAGATGGAGGGTGAGAAAGTAAAATCAAATACTAGTGTTTTGTGTTTAAACAAAGGAGATTACAAGGGGATGAGAGAAGAACTAGCTAAGGTAGACTGGGAGCTAAGACTTTATGGTGGAACAGTTGAGGAACAGTGGAGAACCTTCCAAGCGGTTTTTCACAGTGCTCAGCAAAGGTTTATACCAACAAAAAGGAAGGACGGAAGAAAGAGGGAAAATCGACCGTGGATATCTAAGGAAATAAGGGAGAGTATCAAATTGAAGGAAAAAGCATATAAAGTGGCAAAGATTGCTGGGAGATTAGAGGACTGGGAAATCTTTAGGGGGCAACAGAAAGCTACTAAAAAAGCTATAAAGAAGAGTAAGATAGAGTATGAGAGTAAACTTGCTCAGAATATAAAAACAGACAGTAAAAGTTTTTACAAATATATAAGACAAAAAAGAGTGGCTAAGGTAAATATTGGTCCTTTAGAGGATGAGAAGGGAGTTTTAATAATGGGAAATGAGGAAATGGCTGAGGAACTGAACAGATTTTTTGGGTCGGTCTTCACAGTGGAAGACACAAATAACATGCCAGCGACTGATAGAAATGAGGCTATGACAGGTGAGGACCTTGAGAGGATTGTTATCACTAAGGAGGGAGTGATGGGCAAGCTAATGGGGCTAAAGGGAGACAAGTCTCCTGGCCCTGATGGAATGCATCCCAGAGTGCTAAAAGAGATGGCTAGGGAAATTGCAGATGCACTAGTGATAATTTACCGAAATTCACTAGACTCTGGGGTGGTCCCGGTGGATTGGAAATTAGCAAACGTGACGCCACTGTTTAAAAAAGGAGGTAGGCAGAAAGCAGGAAATTATAGGCCAGTGAGTTTAACTTCGGTAATAGGGAAGATGCTGGAATCTATCATCAAGGAAGAAATTGCGAGGCATTTGGATAGAAATAGTCCCATTGGGCAGACGCACCATGGGTTCGTAAAAGGCAGGTCATGCCTAACTAATTTAGTGGAATTTTTTGAGGACATTACCAGTGCAGTAGATAACGGGGAGCCGATGGATGTGGTATATCTGGATTTCCAGAAAGCCTTTGACAAGGTGCCACACAAAGGTTGCTGCATAAGATAAAGATGCATGGCATTAAGGGTAAAGTAGTAGCATGGATAGAGGATTGGTTAATTAATAGAAAGCAAAGAGTTGGGATAAATGGGTGTTTCTCTGGTTGGCAATCAGTAGCTAGTGGTGTCCCTCAGGGATCCGTGTTGGGCCCACAATTGTTCACAATTTACATTGATGATTTGGAGTTGGGGACCAAGGGCAATGTGTCCAAGTTTGCAGATGACACTAAGATGAGTGGTAAAGCGAAAAGTGCAGAGGATACTGGAAGTCTGCAGAGGGATTTGGATAGGTTAAGTGAATGGGCTCGGGTCTGGCAGATGGAATACAATGTTGACAAATGTGAGATTATCCATTTTGGTAGGAATAACAGCAAACGGGATTATTATTTAAACGATAAAATATTAAGCATGCCGCTGTTCAGAGAGACTTGGGTGTGCTAGTGCATGAGTCACAGAAGGTTGGTTTACAAGTGCAACAGGTGATTAAGAAGGCAAATGGAATTTTGTCCTTCATTGCTAGAGGGATGGAGTTTAAGACTAGGGAGGTTATGTTGCAATTGTATAAGGTGTTAGTGCGGCCACACCTGGAGTATTGTGTTCAGTTTCGGAATCCTTACTTGAGAAAGGACGTACTGGCGCTGGAGGGTGTGCAGAGGAGATTCACTAGGTTAATCCCAGAGCTGAAGGGGTTGGATTATGAGGAGAGGTTGAGTAGACTGGGACTGTACTCGTTGGAATTTAGAAGGATGAGGGGGGATCTTATAGAAACATTTAAAATTATGAAGGGAATAGATAGGATAGATGCGGGCAGGTTGTTTCCGCTGGCGGGTGACAGCAGAACTAGGGGGCATAGCCTCAAAATAAGGGGAAGTAGATTTAGGACTGAGTTTAGGAGGAACTTCTTCACCCAAAGGGTTGTGAATCTATGGAATTCCTTGCCCAGTGAAGCAGTTGAGGCTCCTTCATTACATGTTTTTAAGGTAAAGATAGATAGTTTTTTGAAGAATAAAGGGATTAAGGGTTATGGTGTTCGGGCCGGAAAGTGGAGCTGAGTCCACAAAAGATCAGCCATGATCTAATTGAATGGCGGAGCAGGCTCGAGGGGCCAGATGGCCTACTCCTGCTCCTAGTTCTTATGTTCTTATGTTCTTAATTGATGGTACATCAATCATGTCAGATGTCCTGGAAGGGAGGGTGACTCCGAGTCCAGAGGGGGCAATATTTGGAGTGTCGGAAGATCCGGGAACCCGGGAGTGGGGGGACAGTCTGGCGTTTTGGCCTTTGCCTCCCTGGTTTCCCGGAGACGGATTTTGTTGGGATGGAGGGACTCGAAGCTTCCAGTGTGGTGTTTGGGTTAGTGATATGGCATGGTTTCTGAGGCTAGAGAAAATTAAATTCACCTTAAGGGGTTCACTACAGGGGTTTGTTCGGAGGTGGCAGCCGTTCATCGACTTTAGAACAGTACAGCACAGAACAGGCCCTTCGGCCCTCGATGTTGTGCCGAGCAATGATCACCCTACTCAAACTCACGTATCCACCCTATACCAGTAACCCAACAACTCCCCCTTAACCTTACTTTTTAGGACACTACGGGCAATTTAGCATGGCCAATCCACCTAACCCGCACATCTTTGGACTGTGGGAGGAAACCGGAGCACCCGGAGGAAACCCACGCACACACAGGGAGGACGTGCAGACTCCGCACAGACAGTGACCCAGCCGGGAACCGAACCTGGGACCCTGGAGCTGTGAAGCATTGATGCTAACCACTATGCTACCGTGCTGCCCTTAAACTTCTTCAAGGAAAATTGACCGTCAACAGGGTGGAGGGGGGAACGGGGCGGGGAGGGTAGTGGAGGCACGGAAGTGACGAATAAGGGCAGGGAATCTAATGTATGGATAATTTGGGTCTGTGTTTGGTAGCGGGAAGGATGGGGCAGGGAGGGGGAGTTGGGATGTTATTGTGGGGATTTTGTGTGTGTTGGATCTCTTTGTTTAAAATGTTAAAATTATAAATGCCTCAATCAAATATATTCTAAAAAAAAAAGAGGAGCCTGCGAGGAACCCGTCTGTCCACGATCCGGGGGTGAGATTGAGACAGATCCAGGGCTCGTTGGTGGGACCGTGCCGTCTGCCACACTCAATGTGACGGAGGACTCGGTCCCAGTCGGTGACTGCCCGGGGGAGGACGGCTGCTCGGTGGGGCGCATGGGGGATGATTTTGGCTCCATCTGCAGTGAGGCGGTGGACTCCCTCGTGTCCGACACCGAGTCGTCCCTCATCCCCTGAGGGGTACCGCGGTATTTTCTGCGTGTAAACCGCGGTCGCCAAAATCAGGTGCAGCCAGCCCTCGACCGGTGGTCTGACATGGCCCTGTTCATCCGGTCTTCCCGCACCCACGTTAAAGAGGTGGGAGACGCGGAAACAACTGAGCATCGTTGGCAGAAATCTTTCCTCGCCGGACTCCTGAGGGAACAGAGGGGCCCGCGCACCTCTCCTCCTTCCGAGCACTGAAAAGGAGAAGGTAGCACTTTACTGCTGACATGGAGGTGACCAAAGCCAGCCTTAACAATAAAGACAGCAGGGACGCGCTGCACAGGTTCCAGAAATTCTCGGTCCTCCGGAACAGGAAGGATGTGGCGCACTTCCTGCAGGAAACCCACACCGCTCCGGGAGACGGAGCCACATGGCTCCTGGACTGGCGAGGGGAGGGTCTACATGAGTCACCCAACCTCACATTTAGGCGGGGAGACTATCTTGTTGGCCCCACATTTTCAGCCGGAGATCATGGGGGTCAAGGAGCCAGTGCCAGTCCGGTTGCTGCACTGACGGTGAGCCAGTGGGTCGAGGTACTTCACTTTGTGAATGTCTACGTTCCCCAGACTGGCCATCAGCAGACGACTTTCTTCAATCAAGTGTCCAATCATCTTGGCACCATTGTTGCGGGCGAGTGCATCGTCCTGGGGGGATTTAATTGCACCCTCGGCCCTGTCTCGCGCTCAGTCGCGGTCCACATACTATCACTTTAATAACCTGCTGCTGGAGGACGAGCGGTTCCTGCGCTCATTTTGTCGCTTCTGGACCGGCTGGAGAAGGAAGTGGGGTGGCTTCCCCTCCTTGAGACTATGGTAGGACGTGGACAAGACTCATGTGCGTACCTTCTGTCAGGAATGTGCGAGGGAGTCGACAAAGGCTGAAATCCAGAGTTGAGGAGTTGGAGAAGGGGATGCTCGACCTGGACTCAGGTCTCGGTCAGGCTGATGAGGACCTGCCCTGTTGCTGGTGTACAGAGAGAAGAAGGACGCGCAGCGGGACCTGCAACTTGTCCGGCCCCGGGACGCATATGTGAGGTCGCGGACCCAGATACTCCCGGACATGGACCGCGGATCCCCCTTCTTCTACTCCCATAACGAGCCCTTGATCTGCCTCAATCTCACCCCCGGATCGTGGACAGACGGGTTCCTCACAGGCTCCTCTTTTTTTTAAGAAAATATTTGATTGAGGCATTTGTAATTTTAACATTTTAAACAAAGAGATCCAACACACACGAAAACCCCACAATAACATCCCAACTCGCCCTCCTCGCCCCCTCCCTCCCTCCACCAAGCATAGACCCAAACTATCCATACATTAGATTCCCTGTCCTTATTCGTCACTTCCATATCTTCACTAGCCCCTCCCCACCGCCCCGATCCCCCCCCTCCACCCTGCTGACAGTCAATTTTCCTTGAAGAAGTTGATGAGCGGCTGCCAACTCCGAGCGAATTCTGCAGTGAACCCCTTAAGGTGAATTAAATTTTCTCTAGCTGAAGAAACCCTGCGATATCACTGACCCAAACACCACGCTGGAAGCTCGGAGTCCCTCCATCCCAACAAAATCCATCTCCGGGAAACCAGGGAGGCAAAGGCCAAAACATCAGACCCTCCTGGGCTCCTGGATCTTCCCACACTCCAAAAATTGCCCCCTCTGACTCGGAGTCACCCTCCCTCTGAGGACCTCTGACATGACATCTGCGAATCCCTGCCAAAATCTCCTCAGCAGTCGCTTCTGCTGGTCTTGTATCAGCCCAATCTCTGCTGCCATCGAGGTGGACTGTTCCTCCTGCTCCCCTGCCAGCTCCTCCAACCTCTGGATCGCCTGTCCGTGGGCTGCCAGTCCCATCTCCACACAGTCAATCACCACCTTGATCGAGTCCACCACCCGGGCCATGTCCTCCAAACTTTCCTTCTGCTGCTGGGTCAACGTCTCGTTCAAGAAGCTCACCAACTGGTCCATCGACCACTGGGCCGCAGGGCCGGTCCCTGCCCCACCTCATCCGCCATCTCCGCGTGCGTTGCCCGCTCCTCACTCGCCTCAAACAACTGGTTGGCTTTTTTCCAGGCACCTCTGATCTGCAGCTCCATAAACTGGGGGTCACTCCTTTCTGCTCTCACTCCTACACCTTTTTCCTCCAAAATCCCTGCTACAAACCGCGGTAAAGGCCACAAAAAGAACCCCATAAGCGGGAACTGACAAACATGTAGCCACTCACTCCATGGCTGCCACCGGAAGGCCCTCGCAGACTCCTCTACAGGTATCAGGCCAGAGGGAGGTGGTGGCTCAGACCCACCCTCCTCTTGCTACAGCAGCCCACCGGATAGATCCGGGAACAGCACCGGGAAAAGCTACGGGCTGCAGATGGGGATGCCTAGCGTCAGAGGCTGTAGCAGAGGGAGGCCCCTCCTCGCCACCATTGCCTAATGACCCTGAGGTGTGATGTCAAGGTTCAGGGGTCAGGTCTTCACTCTTCTGCACCGCGGGTTAATGTTTTTCTCCCCCCTCTCCAAGGAGTGGCGCCACTTGCGGGGGGGGGGGGCCTGCGCCAAGGAAACCTTCATGTTCTCCTCCCCACCCCCACCCCCCACCCCTTCCCAAACACTCTGCCCCCGGGTTCATGGTTTGGGATTCTGCCGCGCAAGCCTGGGATCACGAGCATCACCATCCACACCCAACCCTTGCTGACCCGCCCCAAAACGATACCGGGCCCAGTACCCGAGGCTGAGGCGTCAATGGGCCCTGGATGAGATGGAGTGTCTGCGGTGCCAGGTGTATCAGTGGCCCCCAGGCTGGAGGTCTGGGCTCAGGGGTCTCTAGGCTGACGGGTTTGGGGTTATCTGGAGCCAATACCCATCTTGCCGTCATTCGGGCATAGCAGCCTGGTTAATGCCCTCCCTCCTCCACGCCGGCAGCCGATTGGCCAGTAGGTGCCGGCGTGGTGTCCCCCTGCAGGGTAGGGGTGGTAACGCCAAAGGGAGGGAGAGGGGGCGGCGGTGCCAGCCACAGCCGCCTTGGTGTATGTGGTGGCTCTGGAGGGTGAGCAGTTCTTCCTCACATCCCCCACCTTCTTGCAGGCGTGGCTCCGCCTACCATCCGCAGAACAAAACATGCAGGTCTCTCCGAGATGGGAGACCTTGAATAATAATGTTAGGCTGACATTCACACTGCAATAAAGTTACTGTGAAAATCCTCTAGTCGCCACATTCTGGTGCCTGTTTGGGTACACAGAGGGAGAATTTGGATTGTCCAATTCACTTAACATGCACGTCTTTCAGGACTTTTGGGAGGAAACCGGAGCACCCGGAGGAAACCCACTCAGACGCAGGGAGATCGTGCAGACTCCGCACAGACAGTGACCCAAGCTGGGAATTGAACCTGGGACCCTGGTGCTGTGAAGAAACAGTGCTAACCACTGTGCTACCATGCTGCCCCCCCCCCCCCCCTCTAATACATCCCCCCAGCTCAGGAAGATGAAAGCCTGTTGCCTGAAGGTGTAGATGTGCCTGAGGGAAGCGTCCTTCAGGCCGAGAGGGAGCGGCGCCACCTCAGAACCGACCTCGCCCAGCAGCTGGTGGTGGGGGAAGTGGGCCTCCCGAGGGAGATAGGGCGGGACATTGCAGAGTATGCCCCTCTCAGCGGTGAACACCACGTGGGTCCCACCCACTGCGAGCCCCTTTCCCGTACATTCGAGAGGCGGCCACAATGGGTGAGGGGCCGATGACTCCGGCCAGCGCGTGAACGCACACCTCTACAGTGACGGGGGGGTGAGCGTATCACTTTACACCCAGCTTTCCGGTCAACAACCAGAGGCAGTGGAGGCTGAAGAGGCCACCCCCCCCCCCCCCCCCCCGTATAGGTGGCTCTGGACAGCCCCACCACTGGTGTAGGGGGAGTGGCCATCAGGGCAAGTGCCACGTTCACTCCAATGTGGGCTTTGTCGTGTTGTAATTGAAGGAGAAATAGACAGTGGGGCAGTGGGGGGGGGGGTTGGGGGGGGGGGGGGGTGTTAGGGGAAGAGCGAGGTGGAACAATGTACCCTCCCCCTCGGAAGTTATACAGAGAGTCGAGGCAAGGAAGGGAAGAGAGAGTCAGGGACACAGTGAGAGGAGGGCAGCAACACAGAAGGATCGGGCACCGCAGATTGTGGGATGCCTGAGGTGGGAGACTCCTGAGACACCGGTGAAGCTGAAGGGTGGGAGGATTGGGGAGTAAAGGCAGATCTTCAGCCCAGGAGGGGGCCCAGCAAAAAACACAGTCCGTGCTCCCAGCCTAGGACACACACACCGGGGTAAGTGCCGCTGGTTTACGTGGTCTTTGGACCAAGCAGGGCTCAGCAAAAACACAGTCCGCGTTCCCACCCTGGAAATATCACAAGATCACCCTGGAAATGTAAACAACCTCCTCCCTGCAGAAAGAAGCCACTTGGGGCATATGTGCCTTGTGTACCATCTTAAACTGGATAGGGCTCAATCTCGCGCACGACGACAATGCATTTACTCTCCTCAGGGCATCCTCTCACAACCAAGCCTCAAACATCCTACCCGAGTCTTCCTCATTGCCCCTATCGAGGTTCCCTCCCAATCTATCAGTTCCTTGTAAATTTCCGATACTTTCCCCTCCCCTACCCCTGTTCTTGACACCATCGTGTCCTGTAGCCCCTGGGGTGGCAGATGAGGAAAGGACGGTACGGGTCTCCGAACAACGTCCCTTACCTGCAAATACTGGAACCCATTCCCGACAGGTAGCTCAATTCCTCGTCCAATTCCTGCAGGCTCGGAAAGCCGCCATCAATACGCAGATCCCAAACCGCTCAATCCCCGCCCAATACCACCCCAAAGTCCCCCATCCAGCTCCTCCCCAGAGCAAACCGATGATTCCCGCAAATCAGTGCCCAAACCAAGGCTCCCTCCAGCCCCAGGTGCTGCAGCCACTGTCCCCACACCCTCAGGGCCGCCCCCACCACCGGGCTTGTGGAGTACTTGGCCAGAAAGAACGGCAGAGGCACCGTCAACAGTGCCTCCAAACCCGTGTCTTTACAAGAGGCTGCGTCCATCCGCTCCCCCTACCCACTTCTGCAGCATTGTTATCTTCGCCGTCCAGTAATAATTCCGCCCTGTCCCCCCGTCCCCCATCCACCCCGCTCCAGCAGCACCTTTTTCACCCGCGGAGCTTTACCCTTCCAAGCAAACCCTGAAATCACTGCTTTCACCCTCCTAAAAAAAGCCAAAGGAGTGAAAATCTGGAGGTTCTGGAAAACAAACAAGAACCTCGGGAGGACCGTCACCTTCACTGATTGTACCCGTCCCACCAATGACAGCGGGAGCACATTCCACCTCCAAAAATCTCCCTAATCTGTTCCACCAGCCGAGCCAAATTCAGCTTGTGCAGCTGCTCCCACGCCCACGCCACCCGAATGCCCAAGTGCCAAAAGATCCCCCGATCACCCAAAACAGCAACTCCCCCAGCCCCTTCAAAACAAGTATACCGTTTTGGATGCTGTTGGGGGGGATGACCTACCGGGGGAAGGCCCCAGCGGCCAGGTCTCTGGCACTGAGTCTGGCTCGGGGGCTCAGAAGGGAAGGGGGGAGCATAGAAAAGCAATAGTAATAGGAGATTCAATGGTTAGGGGAATAGATAGGAGATTCTGTGGTCGCGAGCGAGACTCCCGAAAGGTATGTTGCCTCCCGGGTGCCAGGGCCAGGGATGTCTCTGATCGTGTCTTCAGGATCCTGAAGGGGGAGGGTGAGCAGCCAGAAGTCGTGGTGCACATTGGTACCAACGATGTAGGTAGGAAAAAGGGTGTGGAGGTAATAAACAAGTTTAGGGAGTTAGGCTGGAAGTTAAGGGCCAGGACAGACAGAGTTGTCATCTCTGGTTTGTTGCCGGTGCCACGTGATAGCGAGGCTAGGAATAGGGAGAGAGTGCAGTTGAACACGTGGCTGCAGGAATGGTGTAGGAGGGAGGGCTTCAGGTATTTGGATAATTGGAGCGCATTCTGGGGAAGGTGGGACCTGTACAAGCAGGACGGGTTGCATCTGAACCAGAGGGGCATCAATATCCTGGGGGGGAGGTTTTCTAGTACTCTTCGGGAGGGTTTAAACTAATTTGGCAGGGGAATGGGAACCGGATCTGTAGTCCAGCAACTAAGGTAGACGATAGTCAGGACGCCAAAGCACGTAGTGATGCAGTGGGGAAGGTAACAATGACAAAGGAGAGTACTTGCAGGCAAGGAGATGGGTTGAAGTGTGTATACTTTAATGCAAGAAGCATCAGGAATAAGGTGGGTGAACTTAATGCATGGATCGGTACTTGGGACTACGATGTGGTGGCCATCACGGAAACTTGGATAGAAGAGGGGCAGAAATGGTTGTTGGAGGTCCCTGGTTATAGATGTTTCAACAAGATTAGGGAGGATGGTAAAAGAGGTGGGGGGGTGGCATTGTTAATTAGAGATAGTATAACAGCTGCAGAAAGACAGTTCGAGGGGGATCTGCCTACTGAGGTAATATGGGTTGAAGTTAGAAATAGGAAAGGAGCAGTCACCTTGTTGGGAGTGTTCTATAGGCCCCCCAATAGCAGCAGAGATGTGGAGGAACAGATTGGGAAACAGATTCTGGAAAGGTGCAGAAGTCACAGGGTAGTAGTCATGGGCGACTTCAACTTCCCAAACATTGAGTGGAAACTCTTTAGATCAAATAGTTTGGATGGGGTAGTGTTTGTGCAGTGTGTCCAGGAAGCTTTTCTAACACAGTATGTAGATTGTCCGACCAGAGGGGAGGCCATATTGGATTTAGTACTTGGTAATGAACCAGGGCAGGTGATAGATTTGTTAGTGGGGGAGCATTTTGGAGGTAGTGACCACAATTCTGTGACTTTCACTTTAGTAATGGAGAGGGATAGGTGCGAGCAACAGGGCAAGGTTTATAATTGGGGGAAGGGTAAATACAATGCTGTCAGACAAGAATTGAAGTGCAGAAGTTGGGAACATAGGCTGTCAGGGAAGGACACAAGTGAAATGTGGAACTTGTTCAAGGATCAGGTACTGCGT
The DNA here is from genome assembly GCF_902713615.1 of Scyliorhinus canicula. Taxonomy (NCBI): domain Eukaryota; kingdom Metazoa; phylum Chordata; class Chondrichthyes; order Carcharhiniformes; family Scyliorhinidae; genus Scyliorhinus; species Scyliorhinus canicula. The sequence goes on from NC_052157.1 coordinate 64,036,115, forward strand.
GTCTTTGATATGTATGTCCCTGTCAGGCAGGGAAGAGATGGTCGAGTGAGGGAACCATGGTTGACAAGAGAGGTTGAATGTCTTGTTAAGAGGAAGAAGGAGACTTATGTAAGGCTGAAGAAACAAGGTTCAGACAGGGCGCTGGAGGGATACAAGATAGCCAGGAGGGAACTGAAGAAAGGGATTAGGAGAGCTAAGAGAGGGCATGAAAAATCTTTGGCGGGTAGGATCAAGGAAAACCCCAAGGCCTTTTACACATACGTGAGAAATATGAGAATGACTAGAGTGAGAGTAGGTCCGATTAAGGACAGTAGCGGGAGATTGTGTATTGAGTCTGAAGAGATAGGAGAGGTCTTGAACAAGTATTTTCTTCAGTATTTACAAATGAGAGGGGCCATATTGTTGGAGAGGACAGCGTGAAGCAGACTGATAAGCTTGAGGAGATACTTGTCAGGAAGGAAGATGTGTTGCGCGTTTTGAAAAACTTGAGGATAGACAAGTCCCCCGGGCCTGACGGGATATATCCAAGGATTCTATGGGAAGCAAGAAATGAAATTGCAAAGCCGTTGGCAATGATCTTTTCGTCCTCGCTGTCAACAGGGGTGGTACCAGAGGATTGGAGAGTGGCGAATGTCGTGCCCCTGTTCAAAAAAGGGAATAGGGATAACCCTGGGAATTACAGGCCAGTTAGTCTTACTTCGGTGGTAGGCAAAGTAATGGAAAGGGTACTGAGGGATAGGATTTCTGAGCATCTGGAAAGGCATTGTTTGATTAGGGATAGTCAGCACGGATTTGTGAGGGGTAGGTCTTGCCTTACAAGTCTTATTGAATTCTTTGAGGAGGTGACCAAGCATGTGGATGAAGGTAAAGCAGTGGATGTAGTGTACATGGATTTTAGTAAGGCATTTGATAAGGTTCCCCATGGTAGGCTTATGCAGAAAGTAAGGAGGCATGGGATAGTGGGAAATTTGGCCAGTTGGATAACAAACTGGCTAACCGATAGAAGACAGAGAGTTGTGGTGGATGGTAAATATTCAGCCTGGAGCCCAGTTATCAGTGGCGTACCGCAGGGATCAGTTCTGGGTCCTCTGCTGTTTGTGATTTTCATTAACGACTTGGATGAGGGAGTTGAAGGGTGGGTCAGTAAATTTGCAGATGATACGAAGATTGGTGGAGTTGTGGATAGTGAGGAGGGCTGTTGTCGGCTTCAAAGAGACATAGATAGAATGCAGAGCTGGGCTGAGAAGTGGCAGATGGAGTTTAACCCTGACAAGTGTGAGGTTGTCCATTTTGGAAGGACAAATCTGAATGCGGAATACAGGGTTAATGGTAGGGTTCTTGGCAATGTGGAGGAGCAGAGAGATCTTGGGGTCTATGTTCATTGTTCTTTGAAAGTTGCCACTCAAGTGGATAGAGCTGTGAAGAAGGCCTATGGTGTGCTAGCGTTCATTAGCAGAGGGATTGAATTTAAGAGCCGTGAGGTGATGATGCAGCTGTACAAAACCTTGGTCAGGCCACATTTGGAGTACTGTGTGCAGTTCTGGTCACCTCATTTTAGGAAGGATGTGGAAGCTTTGGAAAAGGTGCAGAGGAGATTTACCAGGATGTTGCCTGGAATGGAGAGTAGGTCATACGAGGAAAGATTGAGGGTGCTGGGCCTTTTCTCATTGGAACGGAGAAGGATGAGGGGCGACTTGATAGAGGTTTATAAGATGATCAGGGGAATAGATAGAGTAGATAGTCAGAGACTTTTTCCCCGGGTGGAACACACCATTACAAGGGGACATAAATTTAAGATAAATGGTGGAAGATATAGAGGGGATGTCAGAGGTAGGTTCTTTACCCAGAGAGTAGTGGGGGCATGGAATGCACTGCCTGTGGTAGTAGTTGAGTCAGAAAATTTATGGACCTTCAAACGGCTATTGGATAGGTACTTGGATTAGGGTAGAATAAGGGAGTGTAGGTTAACTTCTTAAGGGCAGCACGGTAGCATTGTGGATAGCACAATTGCTTCACAGCTCCAGGGTCCCAAGTTCGATTTCGACTTGGGTCACTGTCTGTGTGGAGTCTGCACATCCTCCCCGTGACTGCGTGGGTTTCCTCCGGGTACTCCGGTTTCCTCCCACAGTCCAAAGATGTGCAGGTTGGGTGGATTGGCCATGACAAATTGTCCAAAATTCTATGATTAACCTAGGACAAAAGTTCGGCGCAACATCGTGGGCCGAAGGGCCTGTTCTGTGCTGTATTTCTCTATCTATCTATCTATCTTCTCCTGCCCCCTCGCCTGGATCGGAAAAACCTCGCTCTTCCTCGTGTTCAGTTTAGACCCCGAGAACCGACCAAATTCCTCCAAAATGTTTGTAACCTCCCAATACCTTCCAACAAGTTCAAAATATAAAGCAGCAAGTCATCCGCATACAGCGAGACCCTATACTCCACCCCCCTGGAACTATTCCCCTGCCAATCCCTTGACACTCTCAGTACCATTGCCAGTGGCTCTATAGTGAAGGCAAAGAGCAACGGGGAGAGTAGACATCCCGGCCTTGTTGCCCGGCCTGAAATATTTTGAGCTCACCCCGTTTGTCCGCACACTCGCCACCAGTGCCTGGTACAATAACCGGACCCAGTCCACAAACCCCTGACCGAACCTAAACCACCACAGAACCTCCCACAAATAATCCCATTCCACGCGATCGAAGGCCTTCTCCGCATCCATGGCTACCATCACCTCCACACTTCGTCTCTCCGGAGGCATCATTATAATGTTCAATAACCCCCTGATGTTGGCCGACAGATGGCTCCCCTTAACGAACCCCGTCTGGTCCTCCCCTATCACCCCCAGCCCACAATCCGTGTTCCTTTCGGCCATGATCATGGCTAGAACTTGGTGTCCACATTTACAACAAAATTGGTCTGTCGGACCCACACTGCTCCGGATCCTTGTCCCTCTTTAAAATTAAGGAGATTGAGGCCTGCGATAATGTTGCGGGGAGTGCCCCCTGGTACCTTGCCTTATTAAACGCCCTCATCAGCATCGGCCCCAGGTCCCCCAAGAATGCTTTGGAAAATACCATTGGAAGCCCGTCCAGGCCCGGGGCCTTCCCCATCTGCATTGCCACAAGACTCACATTCACTTTCTCAAACATTTACTCTCTCCCTCTCTCACACACACATTCATTATTTCTTTCACACACTCTCTCCCTTTCTCTCACACTCTCCCTCCTCTTCTCTCACTCACATTCAGTCTCTCTCTCCCTATCTCTTTTACATACTCCCTCTCTCATACATGAACAATCACTCCCTCTCACGTTTTCCCTCTCACATTTTCCATCCCTTTCTCTCAGTCACTGTCTCCCTCTCATACATAATCACACCCTCTCTCTCTCACTCACTCTTTCCCTCTCTCCCCTACACAATCTCTCATACACATTCACTTTCCCTTTCTCACTCCCTCTCACACACACTCTCACTAACTTTCTCCTTTTCTCTCTCACAAACTCATACAGGATCACCAGCTCACACAGGGGGCAGGGGTGTGGTGTGGGGGATGGACATGCATGGGCGGAGCCCGCATTGCCACCCGGGGCCACCGTGTAGCCCATGGAACCTGGCTGGACACGGGAGTATGCGCCATGCTAACATGTTGGCCTTCCACTCCCTGCTGACAATGGCGTTTGGTGTTCAACCAGCATTGCTGGCTGCCATTGTGATGGTCGCAGGTCTGCAAGACGGGCACGTGAGCGGGAGCTGCTCGGAGAGGAGGGCGAAGCTGCAGCAGAGGAGCAGGCAGCAGCGGAACGGGCAACAGCGGAATGGGCAGCAGCGGAACGGGCAGCAGCAGAATGGGCAGCAGCGGAACGGGCAGCAGCGGAATGGGCAGCAGCAGAATGGGCAGCAGCGGAACGGGCAGCAGCGGAATGGGCAGCAGCAGAATGGGCAGCAGCGGAACGGGCAACAGCGGAATGGGCAGCAGCGGAATGGGCAGCAGCAGAATGGGCAGCAGCGGAATGGGCAGCAGCAGAGTGGGCAGCAGCAGAATGGGCAGCAGCGGAATGGGCAGCAGCGGAATGGGCAGCAGCGGAGTGGGCAGCAGCGGAGTGGGCAGCAGCGGAATGGGCAGCAGCGAAGTGGGCAGCAGCGGAACGGGCAGCAGCGGAGTGGGCAGCAGCAGAATGGGCAGCAGTGGAGTGGGCAGCAGCAGAATGGGCAGCAGCGGAATGGGCAGCAGCAGAATGGGCAGCAGCGGAATGGGCAGCAGCAGAGTGGGCAGCAGCGGAGTGGGCAGCAGCAGAGTGGGCAGCAGCGGAATGGGCAGCAGCGGAATGGGCAGCAGCGGAATGGGTGTGGTGAATGTAATATGTAGATGTATATATGTTAATTCACACTGTCTTTGTAAGCGCAGTAGCGCTATCCTACCGCTAGGGGGAGTAGCGCTGGGAGCACTCAGGAACTTGTACTGGGCTCGACCCTTGGCTCCGCCCATGACTCCTCCCCCTAGTGCAGCTGTATAAATACCCTTGTCCAGAGTCAGCCTGAGTTCACTACGAGTTCATCAACAGGTAACAGGCTGGCTCTGAAGTAAGTCGATTAAAGCCTAGATTCATATCGGAAACACATGTCTGGTGAATTGATGGTTCCATCAATTTAATCGACTTAAGAACAGTAAAGATCGATTATGGAATCGGCCCTCAAGCCTGAACGCCTGGAACTCGACCCGCAGGATGCAGTGGCTAAAGAAATCTTCTCCCACTGGATCCGGTGCTTCAAGGCCTTCCTGGCAGAAGCGAGCACAGCCGAAACGACAGAGGATCAGAAGCTAAGTCTACTGCACACGAAGGTGAGACACAGAATCTCTACGCAACTAAACTCGGCCAGTTCATATACTGCGGCGCTAGCAGTACTCGATAAAATTTATGTAAGGCCCATTAATGAAGTTTACGCCGCCATGTGTTCATGACTCGCCACCAGCGGCCTACAGAATAACTCGCCGAATTCCTAAGGGAACTCAATAATTTGTCCAATGACTGTAATTACCAAGCGGTTACCGCGGCTGAACACAGGGAATTGGCGGTAGGCGATGTTTTTGTAGCGGGCCTCAGGTCTAACTATGTGCGCCAAAGACTGCTGGAAAAGGGGGCCCAGCACTTAGAAACGACTGTGGAAGCTGCTACCACGATTGAGGTCTCCTTCCGCAGCCTTAACTCGTTCCCCGTGGACCCCGCGACCCAATCATGGGCCCCCGACCAGCTAAATTGGGGAAAGTCCAACAATAGCAAAATTCGGCAGGAGCTAGGGAATGTGGATTGGGAGCAGCTGTTTAAGGGTAAATCCACATTTGAAATGTGGGAGTCTTTTAAGGAAAGGTTGATTAGAGTTCAGGACAGACATGTTACTGTGAAAATGAGAGGTAGAAATGGCAAGATTAGGGAACCATGGATGACGGGTGGAATTGTGAGAATTGCTAAAATGAAAAAGGAAGCATACATAAGATTGAGGCAACTCAAAACTGATGAATCTTTGGAGGAATATCGGGAAAGTAGGACAAATCTCAAACGCGCAATAAAGAGGGCTAAAAGAGGTCATGAAATATCTTTGCCTAACAGGGTTAAGGAAAATCCCAAAGCCTTTTATTCGTATATAAGGAGCAAGAGGGTAACTAGAGAAAGGATTTCCCACTCAAAGACAAAAGAGGGAATTTATGCGTGGAGTCAGAGGAAATGAGTGAGATTCTTAATGAGTACTTTGCATCGGTATTCACCAAGGAGAGGGACATGACGGATGTTGAGGCTAGGGATGGATGTTTAAATACTCTAGGTCATGTCGGTATAAGGAAGGGAGAGGTTTTGGGTATTCTAAAAGGCATTAAGGTGGACAAGTCCCCAGGACCGGATGGGATCTATCCCAGGTTACTGAGGGAAGCGAGGGACAAAGTAGCTGGGGCCTTAACAGATTTCTTTGCAGCATCCTTGAGCATGGGTGAGGTCCCGGAGGACTGGAGAATTGCTAATGTTGTCCCTTTGTTTAAGAAGGGTAGCAAGGATAATCCAGGGAAGTATAGACCTGTGAGCTTGACGTCAGTGGTAGACAAACTGTTAGAGAAGATACTGAGGGATAGGATCTATTCACATTTGGAAGAAAATAGACTTATCAGTGATAAGCAGTATGGTTTGGGCAGGGAAGGTCATGTCTTACAAACCTAATAGAATTCTTTGAGGAAGTGACAAAGTTAATTGATGAGGGAAGGGCTGTAGATGTCATATACATGGACTTCAGTAAAGCATTTGATAAAATTTCCCATGGCAGGTTGATGGAAAAAGTGAAGTTGTATGGGGTTCAGGATGTACTAGCTAGATGGATAAAGAACTGGCTGGGCAACAGGAGACAGAGAGTAGTGGTGGAAGGGAGTGTCTCAAAATGGTGAAAGGTGACTAGTGGTGTTCCACAGGGATCCGTGCTCGGACCACTGTTGTTTGTGATATACATAAATGATCTGTACGAAGGTATAAGTGGTCTGATGAGCAAGTTTGCAGATGATACTAAGATTGGTGGAGTGTCAGATAGCGAGGAGGACTGTCAGAGAATGCAGCAAATATTGATAGATTGGACAGTTGGGCAGAGAAATGGCTGATGGAGTTCAATCCAGGCAAACGCGAGGTGATGCATTTTGGAAGATCTAACTCAAGAGCAGAATATATGGTCAATGGAAGAGTCCTGGGGAAAATTGATGTACAGAGAGATCTGGGGGTTCAGGACCCTTGTACCCTGAAGGTGGCAATGCAGGTCGATAGAGTGGTCAAGAAGGCATACAACATGCTTGCCTTCATCGGACGGGGTATTGAGTATAAGAGTCGACAGGTCATGTTACAGTTGTATAGGACTTTGGTTAGGCCACATTTGCGTGCAGTTCTGGTCGTCACATTACCAGAAGGATGTGGATGCTTTAGAGAGGGTGCAGAGGAGGTTCACCAGGATGTTGCCTGGTATGGAGGGTGCTAGCTATGAAGAAAGGTTGAGTAGATTAGGATTGTTTTCATTGGAACGACGGAGGTTGAGGGGGGACCTGATTGAGGTCTACAAAATTATGAGGGGTATGGACAGGGTGGATAGCAACAAGCTTTTTCCAAGCGTTGGGGGTGTCAGTTACAAGGGGTCACGATTTCAAGGTGAGAGGGGGAAAGTTTAAGGGAGATGTGCGTGGAAAGTTTTTTACGCAGAGGGTGGTGGGTGCCTGGAACGCTTTGCCAGCGGAGGTGGTAGAGGCGGGCATGATAGCATCATTTAAGATGCATCTGGACAGATATATGAACGGGTGGGGAACAGAGAGAAGTACACCTTGGAAAATAGTCAATAGGTTTAGACGGCCTCCAGGTTCATCAACTTGGAGGGAGGGGGTGGAGGGGGCTGCTGGTCAGGGGCATGGACATCATATCCAGACCCACCCCCTCACTTCCCACACCTCCCTCACTTCTGGGGCGACCCGGCCTGGATGGGCCTGGCCACTGCCCGGTTGTCCCAGGTGACGTGCCCCACAGTGGCCTGGCCCGCGATTGGGGCCCACCGATCCGCGGGCCAGGCCTGTGCCGTGGGGGCAGTCTTTTCCTATGCCGAGGCCGTGTAGGCCTCCGCGATGGCTGACGCGTAGGTGACCCCCCCCTGCGCATGCGTGGGAATGATGGCAGAAGACTCGCGCCTGCTGGCGGAGTCCCTTCAACCCCGGCTGGTGTGGCGCCAAAGGCCTTCCACGCCACCCAGCGGGGCACCAACCACTCCGGAGGCTGGCCTAACCCCTAAAGGTGCGGGCCTAGCCCCTAAAGGTGCGAGCCTAGCCCCTAAAGGTGTGGGCCTCGCCCCTAAAGGCGCGGGCCTAGCCCCTAAAGGCGTGGGCCGAGCCCCTAAAGCTGCAGGCCTAGCCCCTAAAGACGTGGGCCTCGCCCCTAAAGGTGCGGGCCTAGCCCCTAAAGGCGTGGGCCTCGCCCCTAAAGGTGCGGGCCTGGCCCCTAAATGCGTGGGCCTAGCCCCTAAAGGTGTGGGCCTAGCCCCTAAAGGTGTGGGCCTCGCTTCTAAAGGTGTGGGCCTAGCCCCTAAAGGTGTGGGCCTAGCCCCTAAAGGTGCGGGCCTGGCCCCTAAATGTGTGGGCCTCGCCCCTAAAGGCGTGGGCCTAGCCCCTAAAGGTGTGGGCCTAGCCGCTAAAGGTGTGGGCCTCGCCCCTAATGTACGGAAGAATCCACAACTTTGTGGTGGCTCGCGCTGGAGTGGTTCTCGCCACTCCGTACCGCCGGGACCCCCCACCTCGCCGGGTAACGAAGAATCCCGGCTAATAAATTCCATGGAAAACGGTGCCGGATTCGCCGGGTCGGTGATGGGGGCTCATGAAGCTCACACGCTGCAGCCGCACTGAAACTTCCCCCAGACACACTGTCCCAGCCAACAAGATGCTGAAAGGACGGTAACGTCACGGTTCAGGGAGGCTGAGCTGGACACCCTCATGGATGCCGTGGAGGAGAGAAGGATGACCCTATACCCTGGCCCGGGCGGAAGGCCGACATATACCACCGTTTGCCGTGCCAGGGCGCTGGTAGCGGAGGCGGTCAGCGTTGTGGACGTCGCCTGGACTGGCATTCAGTGCCAGCAGAGACTCCACAACCGCCTCAGGGCGGCCAGGGTGAGCCGGCTGCTCCGTGCCCCTGGCACTAACCCCACCCCCACACACCCGTAACCCGGCCCCTCCCCCCCAGGGGACAGCCAAATCCCCCACCCAGCCCCACATACCAGCCGCCATGGCCGGGTGCCCTGGCCACTGAGGCCACCATCGACCCAACCCTTGGGCCGCATGCATCGGATTGTCTAAAGGTGTCGTTTAATGCCCCCCCCCCCCTCCCCTCCCCCCCCAGAGGAGATGGCCGCGCACAACCGCCGGGAGCGGGGGGGAGACCGGAGTGGGACCAGCAGCACAGCAGCCCCTCACCCTGCCCGAGCAGACATGTGTGGGCAACCCGCCCCACACCCACCACAACCCACACCCCCTCAGCCACACCCCTCTAACCCCTCACCCCCCCTCAGCCACACCCCTCTCACCCCTCACCACCCTTAGTCACACCCCTCTAACCCCTCAGCCACACCCCTCTAACCCCTCACCCCCCTCAGCCACACCCCTCTAACCCCTCACCCCCTTCAGCCACACCCCTCTAACCCCTCAACCCCCCTCAGCCACACCCCTCTAACCCCTCACCCCCCCTCAGCCTCACCCCTCTAACCACTCACCCCCCCTCAGCCACACCCCTCTCACCCCTCACCCCCCTCAGTCACACCCCTCTAACCCCTCACCCCCTCAGCCACACCCCTTTAACCCCTCTAACCCCTCAGCCACACCCCTCTAACCCCTCACCCCCTCAGCCTCATCCCTCTAACCCCTCACCCCCCTCCGCCACATCCCTCTAACCCCTCACCCCCTCAGCCTCATCCCTCTAACCCCTCACCCCCCCTCAGCCTCACTCCTCTAACCCCTCACCCCCTCAGCCACACCCCTCTAACCCCTCACCCCCCTCAGCCACACCCCTATAACCCTTCACCCCTCAGCCACACCCCTCTAACCCCTCACCCCCTAAGCCACACCCCTCTAACACCTCACCCCCCTCAGTCACACCCCTCTAACCCCTCACCCCCTCAGCCACACCCCTTTAACCCCTCACCCCCTAAGCCACACCCCTCTAACCCCTCACCCCCCTCAGTCACACCCCTCTAACCCCTCACCCTCTCAGCCACACCCCTCTAACCCCTCACCCCCTAAGCCACACCCCTCTAACCCCTCACGCCCTCAGCCACACCCCTCTAACACCTCACGCCCTCAGCCACACCCCTCTAACACCTCACCCCCTCAGCCTCATCCCTCTAACCCCTCACCCCCCTCAGCCACACCCCTCTAACCCCTCACCCCCTCAGCCACACCCCTCTAACCCCTCACCCCCCTCAGACACACCCCTATAACCCTTCACCCCTCAGCCACACCCCTCTAACCCCTCACCCCCTAAGCCACACCCCTCTAACCCCTCACCCCCCTCAGCCACATCCCTCTAACCCCTCACCCCCCTCAGCCACACCCCTCTAACCCCTCACCCCCCTCAGCCACACCCCTATAACCCTTCACCCCTCAGCCACACCCCTCTAACCCCTCACCCCCTAAGCCACACCCCTCTAGCCCCTCACGCCCTCAGCCACACCCCTCTAACCCCTCAGCCCCTCAGCCACACTCCTCTAACCCCTCACTCCCCACAGCCACACCCCTCTAACCCCTCACCCCCTCAGCCACACCCCTCTAACCCCTCACCCCCTCACCCCCTCAGCCACACCTCTATAACCCCTCACCCCCCTCAGCCACACCTCTCTAACCCCTCACCCCCTCAGCCACACCCCTCTAACCCCTCACCCCCTCAGCCACACCCCTCTAACCCCTCACCCCCTCAGCCACTCCCCTCTAACCCCTCACCCCCCTCAGCCACACCTCTCTAACCCCTCACCCCCTCAGCCACACCTCTCTAACCCCTCACTCCCCTCAGCCACACCCCTCTAAACCCTCACCCCCTCAGGCACACCCCTCTAACCCCTCACCCCCCTCAGCCACACCCCTCTAACCCCTCACCCCCTTGAGCCACACCCCTCTAACCCCTCAACCCCCCTCAGCCACACCCCTCTAACCCCTCACCCCCCCTCAGCCTCACCCCTCTAACCACTCACCCCCCTCAGCCACACCCCTCTCACCCCTCACCCCCCTCAGTCACACCCCTCTAACCCCTCACCCCCTCAGCCACACCCCTCTAACCCCTCAGCCACACCCCTCTAACCCCTCACCCCCTCAGCCTCATCCCTCTAACCACTCACCCCCTCAGCCACACCCCTCTAGCCCCTCACTCCACTCAGCCACACCCCTCTAACCCCTCACCCCCTCAGCCACACCCTCTAACCCCTCACCCCCTCAGCCTCATCCCTCTAACCCCTCACCCCCTCAGCCACACCCCTCTAACCCCTCAGCCACACCCCTCTAACCCCTCACCCCCTCAGCCTCATCCCTCTAACCCCTCACCCCCCTCAGCCACATCCCTCTAACCCCTCACCCCCTCAGCCTCATCCCTCTAACCCCTCACCCCCCCCTCAGCCTCACCCCTCTAACCCCTCACCCCCCTCAGCCACACCCCTCTAACCCCTCACCCTCCTCAGCCACACCCCTATAACCCTTCACCCCTCAGCCACACCCCTCTAACCCCTCACCCCCCTAAGCCACACCCCTCTAACCCCTCACCCCCCTCAGTCACACCCCTCTAACCCCTCACCCCCTCAGCCACACCCCTCTAACCCCTCACCCCCTAAGCCACACCCCTCTAACCCCTCACCCCCCTCAGTCACACCCCTCTAACCCCTCACCCCCTCAGCCACACCCCTCTAACCCCTCACCCCCTAAGCCACACCCCTCTAACCCCTCACGCCCTCAGCCACACCCCTCTAACACCTCACGCCCTCAGCCACACCCCTCTAACACCTCACCCCCTCAGCCTCATCCCTCTAACCCCTCACCCCCCTCAGCCACACCCCTCTAACCCCTCACCCCCTGAGCCACACCCCTCTAACCCCTCACCCCCTCAGCCACACCCCTATAACCCTTCACCCCTCAGCCACACCCCTCTAACCCCTCACCCCCTAAGCCACACCCCTCTAACCCCTCACCCCCCTCCGCCACACCCCTCTAACCCCTCACCCCCCTCAGCCACACCCCTCTAACCCCTCACCCCCTTCAGCCACACCCCTATAACCCTTCACCCCTCAGCCACACCCCTCTAACCCCTCACCCCCTAAGCCACACCCCTCTAACCCCTCACCCCCCTCCGCCACACCCCTCTAACCCCTCACCCCCCCTCAGCCCACCCCTCTAACCCCTCACCCCCTTCAGCCACACCCCTATAACCCTTCACCCCTCAGCCACACCCTTCTAACCCCTCACCCCCTAAGCCACACCCCTCTAACCCCTCACGCCCTCAGCCACACCCCTCTAACCCCTCAGCCCCCTCAGCCACACTCCTCTAACCCCTCACTCCCCACAGCCACACCCCTCTAACCCCCTCACCCCCTCAGCCACACCCCTCTAACCCCTCACCCCCTCACCCCCCTCAGCCACACCTCTATAACCCCTCACCCCCCTCAGCCACACCTCTCTAACCCCTCACCCCCTCAGCCACACCCCTCTAACCCCTCACCCCCTCAGCCACACCCCTCTAACCCCTCACCCCCTCAGCCACACCCCTCTAACCCCTCACCCCCCTCAGCCACACCTCTCTAACCCCTCACCCCCCTCAGCCACACCCCTCTAAACCCTCACCCCCTCAGGCACACCCCTCTAACCCCTCACCCCCCTCAGCCACACCCCTCTAACACCTCACCCCCCTCAGCCACAACCCTCTAACCCCTCACACCCTCAGCCACACCCCTCTAACCCCTTGCACACCTCAACCACACCCCTCTAACCCCTCTCCCCCCTCGGTCACACCCCTCTAACACCTCACCCCCCTCAGCCACACCCACCTAACCCTTCACCTCCCTCAGTCACACCCCTCTAACCCCTCAACCCCCTCAGCCACACCCCTATAACCCCTCACTCCCCCTCAGCCACACCCCTCTAACCACACCCCGCTCAGCAACACCACTGTAACCCCTCACCCCCCTCAGCCACACCCCTCTAACCCCTCACCCCTCAGCCACACTCCTCTGACCCCTCACTTCCCTCAGCCACACCCCCAACCCCTCACCCCGCTCTGCCACACCCCTCTAGCCACTCACCCCCCTCAGCCACACCCCTATAACCCCCCACCCCTCAGACACACTCGTCTGACCCCTCACCCCCTCAGCCACACCCCCTAACCCCTCACCCCCCTCAGCCACACCCCCTAACCCCTCACCCCCCTCAGCCACACCTTACTAACCCCTCACCCCCCTCAGCCACACACCTCTAACCCCTCACCCCCCTCAGCCACACCCCCCTAACCCCTCACCCCCCGTCAGCCACACCTTACTAACCCCTCACCCCCCTCAGCCACACACCTCTAACCCCTCACCCCCCCTCAGCCACACCTCACTAACCACTCAACCTCCTCAGCCACTCCTCTAACCCCTCACCCCCCTCAGCCACACCCCTCTAACCCCTCACCCCCTCAGCCACACCCCTCTAACCCCTCACCCCCTCAGTCACACCCCTCTAACCCCTCAGCCACACCCCTCTGACCCCTCACCCCTCTCAGCCACACCCCTATAACCCCTCAGCCACACCCCTATAACCCCTCACCCCACTCAGCCGCACCCCTCACCCCACTGAGCCACACCCCACACCCCCCTCAGCCACCCCCTCAACTCCTCATCACCCCAGCCACACCCTCTTACCCCTCACCCCCTCAGCCACACCCCTCTAACCCCTCACCCCCTCAGCTACACCCCTCTAACCCCTCACCCCCTCAGCCACACACCTCTAAACCCTCACCCCCCCTCAGCCACACCCCTCTAACCCCTCACCCCCTCAGCAACACCCCTCTAACCCCTCACCCCCTCAGCTACACCCCTCTAACCCCTCACCCCCCTCAGCTACACCCCTCTAACCCCTCACCCCCTCAGCCACACCCCTCTAACCCCTCACCGCCTCAGCCACACCCCTCTAGCCCCTCACCCCCTCAGCCACACACCTCTGACCCCTCACCCCCCCTCAGCCACACCCCTCTAACCCCTCACCCCGCTCAGCCACACCCCTTGGAACTCTCACCCCCCTCAGCCCACACCCACCACAACCCACACCCCCTCAGCCACACCCCTCTAACCCCTCATACCCCTCAGCCACACCCCTCTAACCCCTCACCCTCAGCCACACCCCTCTAACCCCTCACCCCCTCAGGCACACCCCTCTCACCCCTCACCCCCCTCAGTCACACCCCTCTAACCCCTCACCCCCCTCAGTCACACCCCTCTAACCCCTCACCCCCCTCAGTCACACCACTCTAACCCCTCACCCCCCTCAGCCTATATGGCCCTTACCCCTCCCCGCTGCATAATCATACATGTCGTTCTGTGCCTTATAGGACCTGCCGGAGGTGAAGCCGGTCCATCCGGAGTCTCCGGTCCCAAGCCAGTGCCAGAGCCAGTGCCCCCCAGACAGCCGAGCACTGACGGGGAGAGCAGCGCGAACACCAGCCCTCCGCCCGGGATACAGGACACCCCGGAGGTTGGGTCGGAGGAGGACATGGACATTCCATCACAGCTGTCTCCAACACCCTCCACCATCCCAGAGACTATCACCTCAGTTGGGCACTTTAGTGAACAGGCCCCTGGGACACTATCTGGTGCGCATCACACATTTCATCCGGTCCAGCAGGTGGAGGTAGGAGCAGCCGAGGGGCTGAATGGTCAGAGGGCAGGCCGGACCCAGGAACCAGCCGAGGCCAGACAGGTCCCGGGCTTCTGCAACATCCAGTCCCAGCCACGTGGCAGGTCATAGAATCATAAATTTTACAGTGCAGAAGAAGTACATTCGGCCCATCCAGACGGCACCAGCCCATGGAAAGAGGACCCTACCCAAGCTTACAACTCCACACTAACCCCACACCTCCACCCTATCCCTGTAACCCCACCTAACCTTTTGTGGACACTAAGGGGCAATTTAGCATGGCCAATCCACCTAACCCGCACATCTTTGGCATGTGGGAGGAAACCGGAGCACCCGGAGGAAACCCACGCAGACAAGGGGAGAACGTGCGGACTCCGCACAGACAGTGATCCAAGTCGGGAATCTAACCTGGGACCCTGGAGCTGTGAAGAAACTGTGCTAACCACTGTGCTACCGTGCTGCCCTGAAGCAGTCAGAGAGCCAGGGACTATAAGAGGGGATGACGGTGAGCATCCAGCACCTGAAGGCGCAGGTGGAGGAGTCCATCCGCCTGCAGGAGCAGGGGGTGGTGCAGGTAACGCATGACCGGTACCATCCAGGCCGATACCACACAGGTGACATCCAAGGAGGAGGCATTGGGGGCTCTGGATCAGCATGTCCAAGGCCTGGGGCATTCTGTGTAGGAGGTAGCCAAGGCCCAGGTTAGGTCTGCCCTCTCACGGGCATCCATGTGCCAGAGCCACCTGGACGTTGCAGCGGCGTTCCTCAGCATGGCCCAGTCACAGCAGGCCATGGCTGGGAACGTCGGCGGCATTGTCTAGGCACTGGCCAGCATGGCCCAGTCACAGCAGGCCATGGCTGGGAACGTCGGCGGCATTGTCTAGGCACTGGCCAGCATGGCCCAGTCACAGCAGGCCATGGCTGGGAACGTCGGCGGCATTGTCTAGGCACTGGCCAGCATGGCCCAGTCACAGCAGGCCATGGCTGGGAACGTCGGCGGCATTGTCTAGGCACTGGCCAGCATTGCGCAAACACTGGGCGGGACGATGCAGTCCCAGAGGAAGGTGGCCCAGTCACTGGCTCCTGTGGCACAGTCGCAGAATTACGTGGCGCAATCCCAGACCGCGATGGTCCACTCCCTGTGCTCCATGGCCACGAGCACGCAGACCCCGGTCGAGACCAGAGCAGGCCTCCAGGACTGACAGCGCCAAGTGGCAGGGGGGCCTCAGGGTCTGGCTCCGCCAGCACCCCTGACCAATGGAGTAGGCCGGGGGCCATCGGGCACCCTGAGGAAGGAGGAGGTGATCGGTCTGTGCCAGTGACTCCCACAGGGGAGGCGCCAGAACACCGCAGCACCTCGCACTCCCCCATCTTGTCCCTGGTTCATCGGGTGAGCAGCGGGCAGCACCATGCCACCCGAGATGCCCGAGCAGCGGCCGGTCCCATCCAGGCCAGGTTGCCCCAGGAGACACGTGCCAATGGGGACCCTTTCTGCAGGGCAGGTGCCACAGCAGACCGCCTCAACTCCTGCTGTACCATCTGGGGAACCACCTGGGGGTAGTGTTATGTCCCGTAAGGCCAGAAAGGTAGATACCAGTTAGGTTGGTACGAGTGCAGGGGACAGCTGAGTTACAGGGGCATGGGCAGGCATTGTCAAACTCAGGGGCACGACCCGCGGGTGGGTTGGGAGGATCGCGGAGCCGTCCATCTCGGCGCTCCCGATCGCACAAATCTGCGCACAACAGCTGCAGCAGCCGACTATTAATAACGCCGGCTGCAAGCGGCCTTCAAAATGCCTGCGACATGTAAAAAAAATGAGGCCGCACTGTGCATGTGTGCCCAATCATCGGTGTGCATGTGTGCCCGATCATCGGTGGGCATGTGTGCCCGATCATCGGTGGGCATGCGTGACCGATCATCGGTGTGCATGCGTGACTGATCATCGGTGTGCATGCGTGACTGATCATCGGTGTGCATGCGTGACTGATCATCGGTGGGCATGCGTGACCGATCATCGGTGGGCATGCGTGCCCGATCATCGGTGTGCATGCGTGACCGATCATCGGTGTGCATGCGTGCCCCATCATCGGTGTGCATGCGTGCCCGATCATCGGTGTGCATGCGTGACCGATCATCGGTGTGCATGCGTGCCCAATCATCGGTGTGCATGCGTGCCCAATCATCGGTGTGCATGCGCAATGCGTCCGCTTTTTATTTAAACGGTCACAGCTTTTTGTTTTACAAGTTCGGTGGGTGATTTATTTGATAAAGTTTGACAGGAAAAATGCAGAGCTTGGACAGATGGAGACTCCATACTTTCTGACACCAGATGGCTTCACCTTCATCCAACAGCTTCCATTGGAGGAGCGTGTACGAGGGCTGAAGGGACCCAAATTCATTGCCTCCAATTTTGTCAGCAGCAAACAAAGTGAGAGAAAATGGTGGGTCGCACAGTTCAGCCGGCTTAGGCCGCGAAGGTCGGCTGGTGTGGGTCGCGAAGGTCGGCTGGTGTGGGTCGTGAAGGTCGGCTGGTGTGGGTCGCGAAGGTCGGCTGGTGTGGGTCGCGAAGATCGGCTGGTGTGGGTCGCGAAGGTCGGCTGGTGTGGGTCGCGAAGGTCAGCTGGTGTGGGTCGCGAAGGTCGGCTGGTGTGGGTCGCGAAGGTCGGCTGGTGTGGGTCGCAGAGGTCGGCTGGTGTGGGTCGCGAAGGTCAGCTGGTGTGGGTCGCGAAGGTCGGCTGGTGTGGGTCGCGAAGGTCGGCTGGTGTGGGTCGCGGAGGTCGGCTGGTGTGGGTCGCGGAGGTCGGCTGCGTTGGGTCGCGGACGTCGGCTGCGTTGGATCGCGGAGGTCGGCTGCGTTGGGTCCCTGGAAAAAATGATTGAAAAACACTGGGCTTGGCACAGACTGTGTATATAATTCCGCACAATAAACACCTGTTAACACCCTTACAACCTGCCTCGGTGATCTGACTGATGGGTATGGGGGTGAGCTGGCCGTGGGGAGGGGGGACCAGTGCAGGCCCTGTGGGAGGACCGTGCTCCCCACCCACAATCCCCCCCCCCCCCCCCCAGCCCTTGCCTCGACCATACCCAGTATCCCCACCTGAGGAATCCGAAGGGCCCGTGTGCTGGACAGGCCAACTCGTATGCAGGGATCACCCAGGTGCTGCTGTGGGCATGAGTCATATGATGTAGAGCAGCAGAGCTCATCGCAGAGCAGGCTGTCATCATCCTCCAATCCATGCACCAGACCCACTGTCACTGCCAACCCAGGGTCACGGCTTGTAGTGCCGCAGGAATGTACAACGGAGGGGTGCGCAAGTAGCCGGTTTGGCGGTGTGGGAGGTGAGGGGGTGTGGGTCTGGGATATGGTGTCCGTGCTCCTGGCCAGCACCACCACACCTCTCCATTCCCTCACTCCTAGTCGGTGAACCTGGAGGCGATCAGGGCGTTCCATGCGCGTGGACCCTGGTGATAATGTTTTGCAGCCTCCCCTGCCTGTCCGGGCCCCACATCCTGCTCATCGTCCCTATCCCCCCACATAATCCTCATCAGACAAGGCCTCCCCTTCCTCCTCATCCTCCTCCTCCAACACATTGCCCCTTTGGTGCGCGATGTTGTGGAGGGTGCAGCAGGCCACCACAATGTGGGCGACCCTCTCAGCATCATACTGGAGGGGTCCTGGCACCTGAAGGACATCTTCAGGAGGCCGAAGCACCGCTCGATCTCACTCCTGGTCACTGTTTGGGCTTTGTTGTAGCGAGTCTATCGCCCTCTGGACCCGGGCATCCCAGCGACGACGGTGAACCCCACTGCCAGGGCATCCTGGTGGGCTCGGTCAACATGGAACTGGATATATTGAGGCGCCTGGGCAGAGAGGGCCTGCGTGACATTGCAGATGCACCTGTGCACTGAGGTCTGGGAGATTCCAGACAGATCCCCACTCGGCAACTGGAAGGACCCCGTTGCGTAGAATTTCAAGGCCGTCACCTTGACGCTCACCCACAGAGGGTGTCCTCCCCGATACCCCCACGGTGCCAAATGTGCCATCTTCTGGCAGACGTGTCTCCCTGCTCAGCCGGAGTCTCCGATGGCATGTCCGGTCCGGCAGGTCATCGAATGACAGGCAGTGCCGGTACACATGAGGCCTCTTGAGGTGCCTCCTTGGCACCTCCTCGGACTGTTGGACGGCCGGCCCTCCAGCTTCTGCGGCTGCCACCTGCACCTCTGTAGCCCGTTCCTGTGCAGCCCGCTCTGTTGCTGACCACTCCGCTGCTGCTGACCACTCCGCTGCTGCAGCTTCCACCTCCTCTCCAAGTGGCCCCCCCGCTCAGGCCGGCCATCTTGCAGAACTGCGACCATTGCCACGCCGGCCAGCATTGCTGGGTGAACTGCAATGTCTGCAGGGGGTGAAAAGGAGAACATGTTAGCATGGCACATATTCCTGTTCCCAGCCAGGTTCCATGGGCTGCATGGTGGCCCCGGTTGGCAATGCGGGCTCCGCCCACGCATGACCCTGCCCCATTCCTGCCCCATCGGTATCCGGCATCATCAGTGCCCCCAGTCCTGGCGCCCGTCCCTGCTGCCAGGGGTACCGTAGGCTGGCACTTCCCTGACTGGAGGCTGCCTTGGGTATGGCCCTGGGTGGTTCCCCAGTGAGTGGCAGCCTATTGGGCTGGGCGGCACGCAATGGCAGGGATGGCCGCACCCTTATGGCCGTTGTCACTGTGTAGAACCAGGGTCCGAGGTGGGTGGTCAGTGGGTCTGCAGCACCATGGCCTGAGTAGTGGCGGTCGATGCCTGGGCACCACCCCGGTCCTGTGATGGGTCACCCCTGCTGCTCGGTCTGTCCCCTCCCATGCTCTCCCCGGCCCTGGCAGTGTGCCCCTACCGCAGCCAGCACGGCCGGTGCCCGGGTTGGCAGCTCCCAGTCCTGGAGCCCGTCCATGCTGCCATGGTTACCTTTGGCTGGCGCTGACCTCATTGGGGGCGGCAGTGAATGTTGCCCTGGGTGGTCCCCCGGTTGGTGGCGGCAGGTTGGGTGGAGTGTTTGGGGTGGGGCACGCTGTGACAAAGGGTCGAGTGCGTGGGTGTCACTGTGTAGAACCAGAGGCCGAGGTGGGTGGTCAGTGTGTTCAGCAGGTTGGCCACCGTGATGGTGGTTGGTGCCTGGTCACTGCCTCAGTCCCGTGGGGTGGTCACCCCAGCTACTTGCCCCCCCCTACCCTGGAAGGGGCTCCCCACCACAGCCAGCACGGCCGGTGTCCACGCCAGCAGTCCGCAGTCACTCCACGCCATATCCTACCTCCTCTCTCTCCCTCAGCAGCCATAACGGCAGGTTCACGACGTTTGAGAGCCCAACTTGGCCCATCAATGGCGATGAATCTCAGAGGCCCCAGAGAATAGGGTTTCAGGCCCGCTAATGATCTGCCTACTGTACTTTAGCCCCACGGGGCGAGTGACGCATGTACGCCATTTTTGGGGTGCCGGAGTATCCCGATCTGGCGTCAAACCGGCGTCTACCGCAATCTTGGCATTGGAAGCTATTCTCCGTCCAATCTCGGTTCATGATTCCGCCATCAGCAATCGGAAAATCCAGCCCACTATCTCTCCCAGATTCTCATCCCTTTCTGGCACTCACACATTCACTCTCTCCCTTCCTCTCATGTTAGCATGGCATATATTCCTGTTCCCAGCCAGGTTCCATGGGCTGCATGGTGGTCCCGGTTGGCAATGCGGGCTCCCAATCTCTCACATATGCAATCTCACTCTCTCACTTTCATAGTCACTCACCCTCATGCACACAATGTCTCCCTCTCATATACACACACACTCAATTCCTCATACTTACTCACACAATCACTTGTTTCCTTTCTCACGTGCACAGCCCTTTCTCCTCCACTCTCTCCCTCTCAAAACACGTTCACTCTCACTCTCCCTCACATTTACTTTCTCCCTTTTCTCATACTCTCCCTCTCACCCATTCACTGCCTCACAAACTCAATCTCTCCCTCATCCCCACCGTCACTCCAATATACACTCACACTCAATCCCTCATGGACTCACTCTCTCACACACATTCACTCGTTTCCATTCTCACTCCTCACATTCTCTCCCATTTCTCACATACCTGCACTTTCTCAATCTCACATACAATCTCACTCTCCCTCGCCCTCACTCCGATATACATACTCACACTCTATCTCTCTGACACTGTCTCTGACTCACTCACATTCACTTGTTTCCGTTCTCACATCCACCACTCTCTTCCTCTCTCTCGCACTCACTCTCCTTTTCTCTCTTCCACTCTTTCTTACACTGTCAGACACATATTCACTCTTCTCACACGCACCTTCCCTTTCTCTCATGCTCACTTTACCCCTCACTCTCTCCATCTCACTCTCCCTGCTCTCACACACTCATTCTCTCATATTCTCCGTCTCACGCGCACTCACTATTCTTACACTCACTTTCCCCCTCACACAAATTCAGTTTCTCTCCCTTCCTTTCGCTCACATGCAGCCATTTTTGGCACACACGGACTCTCATTGTCACACTCACTTTCTCCCTCTCACATTCTTGTCTTTCTTTCGCACACACTCTCACAATGAAGCTCCCTTTCTCACTCTCCCAAGCACACACTCTTTACCCCTTACACGCTCATTCTCCCCCTGACACACAGTCACTTTCCCTCTCTTTCACACACTCACTCCCTCCCATTCTTGACTCTCTCTCTCAAGGCCGGTTGATTCCACCAGGCCCTTTAAACTTTGCTGCTTCCCAGCAGCTGGTTCAGTAAAGAAGGGCACATGGTCTCCTTGAATCAACTGGAGCTGGAGTACTCTGGGGACTGCGAAGACTCTTCCGATGCAGACTCCATGTTACCCCACAGTTTGGAGGCTTCAGTGCAGTTTTCAAGAGCAGGAAAGTGAACATTAAAGTTTTGCAATATCAGTCATCACTTTCCGATGCTCGTTGGTAATTACAGCCCATTCATGTCAAATAAATAACTCATTGACAATCAGATCACAAATTTTCATAACGTTTCAATAACAATGAACATCAACACAGATTTTATTTGGACAAATATAGACACAGATTAAAGATTTCAAAATAATTGAAATACAATAGATTAATACAAATTAAAGCACATTTTGACCAAACAAACTTGAGTTAAATAAATTACACATTTCAACACATTCAACTTTTCAATTGTCAAACAGCTTCTGCTTAAAATTTTATTAACAATTTCTTCAACTTTCAAAACAGCAACAACAGAATTTTATTGATCATGTCATGATTAAATATTGAAAAGTTCATGTGGGGAGGAGGTGTTTGAACATAGTAACTGGGACCACAGTCCACAACACGGAACAGTTTTCAACACTTGCAGCAGCAACGAAAGTAGTTACATTTTCAGTGGTTACATTTATTACCATATATTTAGTGATTGACACCTTTACCAACACAGATTTCACCAGACTGCAGCAAGACAGCATTGACCCCAGTGACCTTTCACCATCAGAATGAAGAGGTTATGACAGGTCGGTCGGATAAAGATTCTTGCAAATGTAACACGTTCTGCAGGTGCTGCAGTTTATATCAGAGGGAACATTTAAAAAGCTCAAACTGACAACGCAATTTCAGAGAGGATCTGGCTTTAGGCTGGAACAACTGAGTCCCAAATGTTCCAACCTCAATGGAAATCACCTATTATTCCAGCATTAACCACACAAAATCATCATAAAGAATAAACGGTTGGCAATCGCAATAATAGTAATGTTTGAGATAAGGTTGTCCAAATATGAAAACATATTCAAAATGAACAAAACTATAAATTATTTACAGTTGCCTTCATTAGGTTTCAAAACATTTTCTCAGGTGCATTTTAAAAGCTGCTGAATCTTTGAAGACTTTCCCACACTGATGACAGGTTTCATAACAAGTGTGAGCTTTCAACTGATATCTGTAAACGAAGCTGTCTCCACATTCAGGACATTTATAGGGTCTCTCTCCTGTGTGGATCCTCTGGTGTTTATGGAGGCTCCCTGATTCTGTGAAACTCCTCCCACATTCAGGACATTTATAGGGTCTCTCTCCTGTGTGTATCCTCTGGTGTCTATGGAGGTGCCCTGATTCTGTGAAACTCCTCCCACATTCAGGACATTTATAGGGTCTCTCTCCTGTGTGGATCCTCTGGTGTTTATGGAGGTCACCAGCCTGTGAGAAACTCCTCCCACATTCAGGACATTTATAGGGTCTCTCTCCTGTGTGGATCCTCTGGTGTCTATGGAGGTCACCAGACCATGTGAAACTCCTCCCACATTCAGGACATTTATAGGGTTTCTCTCCTGTGTGGATCCTCTGGTGTCCATGGAGGCTCCCCAGCCCTGTGTGAAACTCCTCCCACAGTCAGGACATTTATAGGGTTTCTCTCCTGTGTGGATCCTCTGGTGTCCATGGAGGCTCCCAGCCCGTGTGAAACTCCTCCCACAGTCAGGACATTTATAGGGTTTCTCTCCTGTGTGGATCCTCTGGTGTCTATGGAGGTTCCCAGCCTGTGTGAAACTCCTCCCACATTCAGGACATTTATAGGGTTTCTCTCCTGTGTGGATCCTCTGGTGATTATGGAGGTCTCCAGCCTGTGTGAAACTCCTCCCACATTCAGGACATTTATAGGGTCTCTCTCCTGTGTGGATCCTCTGGTGTCCATGGAGGTGCCCAGCCCGTGTGAAACTCCTCCCACAGTCAGGACATTTATAGGGTCTCTCTCCTGTGTGGATCCTCTGGTGAGTATGGAGGCTCCCAGCCTGTGTGAAACTCCTCCCACATTCAGGACATTTATAGGGTCTCTCTCCTGTGTGGATCGTCTGGTGAGTACGGAGGCTCCCCGCCCGTGTCAAACTTCTCCCACATTCAGGACACTGAAACAGTTTCTCTCCTGTTTGGATCTGATGATGCTGGTGAAGACAATTTGATTTTATAAATTCCCTCTCCTGTGCAGATTGTGTAAACAATCCCTGCTCAGTTTGGTGACCATTGCTGGAA
This sequence comes from Scyliorhinus canicula, assembly GCF_902713615.1. Taxonomy (NCBI): domain Eukaryota; kingdom Metazoa; phylum Chordata; class Chondrichthyes; order Carcharhiniformes; family Scyliorhinidae; genus Scyliorhinus; species Scyliorhinus canicula. Next base: position 64,059,570 of record NC_052157.1, read on the forward strand.
GGAGAGTTTTGGCCTGTTGTAATATGTTCCGTGGATTCTGGATGTCTTCTGATGTGTTTGTGAAGGAAATCTGCAGTGGTAAATCCAACACTGCAATGAGGGCAAGGATGGCACTCATCGTGTTCCCCTGCTGGAGAAGAAAGAAGGACAATGTCAGTGTGATGAAACATTGAGAAGTTTCTTTTGGAGATAAATTCAGGAAAGTGTGGAGATTGGGGTGGAGGGTTCAGGGGTTTGCATTCTCACATCCAAGGCAGAGCTTGTGGGTTCATGTCTCGCTCAAGAGACATTTGTCTGTAATCCAGAAGGACAGTGCAAAGCTTCAGTGAAGGAGTACAGCACTGTCAGAGGTCCAGTCTCTCAAAGCGTGCTAAACTGCACATTGCGTGTGCATTAAGGTGGACAACATCAAACCTATGGCTCAATATAAAGAAGTGCAGGATGTTGTCCTTGTGTCAAATCATTTATCTTATCGCTGTTGTTGGGACCTTGCTGTGTATCAGCTGAGCTGTTCTATTCACTTAAATAACAACAATGATTGCATTTCTAAAGGCAATAGATTGGATCTAATGAAAATTGGGACATCCCATGTGATTCTAACAGAACAATTCCGTCTAAACTTGAAAACCTCCTGCCCCAGGAAAGGAAATTCCCACATGAGGTTAGCGGACTTTTCCCTGGTCCCTCAAATTATCCATCCATCCTGCAGCAATTCCCGTCGTGAACGGAACCAGAAGATTTCCGGCACTGTGGAAACAAACTCTTACAGACTGACCTCTGCTAACCAACTGAGGAGAATTGACACAGCAACAACTCACTGTTTTGGGATCAGGAAAGGAACACTTGCTGAATTGCTCTTTTCCCAATCCAGGAGTACAAAGGGTAACTACACTGCCTCACCTAACATCCAGATAGAGATGCAGAAACCCAATGAACCAAACATAACATTAAGCTGAAACTCAAGATTTCAACTACTTTCTAAATCCTATTACAACACAGAAGTCACATTCAGTTCATTATCTTATCCTCTGGTTAACAAACAGCTGATCTGTGGATACAGTTTCTCCTGAATTACTCGATCACAACCTCAAATAACTTTGAATATCACAATTAAATCTCTTCTTGACCTTCATACACTAAGGAGAAAGATTTTAACCTCTTTACACACAAGTGAAGTTTCCCATTTCTAATTCCGTTCTGGTAAACCTCTCCACACACTCTTTAAAACCTTGTCATTCTTTCTAAACTGCGGTTCCCAGATTTCTATTCTCGTCCACCCTGAATAGTGGTTTAGAAAGGTTTTCATTCATGGAATCATTGCCTGTATTTATAAAGCTGAGAATATTTTACTTACTTACTAATTGCCTTTCTAATTTGTGTCCAATCCTTCAAAGATTTCAATATGTGAATCTCCAGCTGCTGGATTCCCAGACGGCGGGTCCTCCGTTTCGCCGGCAGCGCACTCACGCCCGCAGATTTCCCGCCGGCGTGGGGGTCCCCACAATTGGAAACCCCATTGGCCAGCTGTGGGAAGGAGGAGCCCGCTGTGGTGGGGGCGTGCGGCACCAGAAAACGGGTGCATTGGAACAGAGAATTCCGTCCCAGGTCTCTGTTCCTGCATTCCCTTGCACATTGTCTCATTTCATTTCTATTGCCTCTCCTTACTGTTCCCTGCCTGAAATTTAATCTACTCTGTGTCTTTCCATTGCACCACTCTATCTACATCTTCCTCAGACTTTATTCGTCATCTTCACTATTTACTTTATTTTCAAGCTTTGTGTCAGCTGTAAACATTGATATGATCTTCCCTTTACCCACGTCCTGGTCATTGATTTGTATCAAAACGGTCAGGAGTCCAAACACTGTCCACTGGGTGAAACACTTGTAATTGGCTCCAGCTTGTTGAACAGCCATTCCATTCAGCATTACTGTCTGCTTCCTCTCCTCTAATCTATTTTGTATCTACTGTACAGCTGCAACATTAACCCAACAGACTTCAATTTATCAACAAGTCAAGAAGAGAAATTTTATCACTTTGATATTCTTACAGGACACAAAAAAACTTTCACTAAAGTTCCCAGTCCGGGGGCGAAATTCTCCGACCCCACGCAGGATCGGAGAATCGGCCAGCGGCGGCGTTATTCCCGCCGGGTTTTGAATTTTCCGAGCGGCCAAAAGCCGGCGTTGTGCAAATCCCGCCGGCAGCCTCGGAGAACAGCTGGCGCCGGCGGGATGTCATTTAATTTTTATGGTGAAAAATTCTCCGGCCCCTATGGGCCGAAGTCCCGCCGACGTGGCCACGGGTCACGTCGGCGAAAATCACAGTAGGTTTTTAACGGCGTCACCCATTGATGATGGTTGACGCCGTTCAGTTACCTACATCGAGTGCGGGGGTAGCGGCGTTGGAGAGGGGTGGATGGAGGGAGGGTGGGGTGGATGGGGGGGGGGGTTGCGGCGTACACAGAGAGGGGACGGGTACCGGCGTTGAGAGAGATGGGGGGGGTACCGGCGTTGAGAGGGAGGGAGGGAGGGGGGGGGTCCCAGCGTTGAGAGGGAGGGGGGGGTACTGGCATTGAGAGGGAGGGGGGGGGGTGCCGGCGTTGAGAGGGAGGGGGGGGTACCGGCGATGAGAGAGAGGGGGGGGGTACCGCCATTTAGAGAGAGGGGACGGGTACCAGTGTTGAGAGAGAGGGGACGGGTTACCGGCGTTGAGGGGGGGGGGGGCGGCGTTGGAGGGGGTAGGGTGGTGGGAGGGGGTAGGGGCGTTGGAGGGGTAGGGGTGGTGAGGGGAGTAGGGGTGGTGAGGGGGGTAGGGGTGGTGAGGGGGGTAGGGGCGTTGGAGGGGGTAGGGGTGGTGAGGGGGGGTAGGGGTGGTGAGGGGGGTAGGGGCGTTGGAGGGGGTAGGGGTGGTGAGGGGGGTAGGGGTGGTGAGGGGGTAGGGGTGGTGAGGGGGGTAGGGGTGGTGAGGGGGTAGGGGCGTTGGAGGGGGGTAGGGGTGGTGAGGGGCGGTGAGGGGGGTAGGGGTGGTGAGGAGGGGGGTAGGGATGGTGGGGAGGGGGGTAGGGGTGCTGGGGAGGGGGGTAGGGGTGGTGGTGAGGGGGTAGGGATGGTGGGGGGGTTGAGGTAGGGGGCAGCGGCGTGCAGAGGGGGGGCGACGGTGTGTTGGCCCTGGGCATCCGTCGCCCCCCCCACTGCAGACGCTGCCCCCTACCCCAACTCCCCACCACCCCTACCACCCTCACCTCCCCTACCCCCCTGACCACCCCTACCCCCCTCACCGCCCCTCACCACCCCTACCCCCTCACCACCCCTACCCCCCTCACCACCCTACCCCCCTCACCACCCCAACCCCTCACCGCCCCTCACCACCCCTACAACGCCCCAACCCCCTCACCACCCCTATCCCCCTCCACCACCCCTACCCCCCACCACCCCTACCCCCCTCCAATGCCCCTACCCCCCTTACCACCCCCTACCCCCCTCCAACGCCGCCCCCCCCCCCTCTCAACGCTGGAACCCCCCCCCCTCAACGCCGGTACCCCCCCCTGTCTCTCAACGCCGGTACCCCCCCCCCTCAACGCCGGTACCCCCCCTCTCTCTCTCAACGCCGGTACCCCCCCCTCTCTTAACGCCGGTACCCCCCCCCCTCTCAACGCCGGTACCCCCCCCTCTCTCAACGACGGTACCCCCCCCCTCTCTCTCTCAACGCCGGTACCCCCCCCCCACCTCTCTCTCAACGCCGGTACCCCCCCCTCTCTCTCAACGGCGGTACCGCCCCCTCTCTCTCTCAACGCCGGTACTCCCCCCACCTCTCTCTCAACGCCGGTACCCCCCCCTCTCTCAACGCCGGTACCCCCCCTCTCTCTCAACGGCGGTACCCCCCCTCTCTCAACGCCGGTACCCCCCCCCTCTCTCTCAACGCCGGTACCCCCCCCCTCTCTCTCAACGCCGGTAACCCCCCCTCTCTCTCAACGCCGGTACCCCCCCTCTCAACACCGGTACCCCACCCCTCTAAACGCCGGTACCCCCCCCCTCTCTCTCAACGGCAGTACCCCCCCTCTCAACACTGGTACCCCCCCATCAACGGCGGTACCCCCCCTCTCTCGACGCCAGTACCCCCCCTCTCTCGACGCCGGTACCCCCCCTCACAACGCCGGTAACCCCCCCCTCTCTCTCAATGCCGGTACCCCCCTCTCAACGCCGGTACCCCCCCCTCTCAATGCCATTACCCCCCCTCTCAACGCCGGTACCCCCACCCCTCTCTATGCCGTTACCCCCCCTCTCTCGACGCCGGTACCCCCCCTCACAACGCCGGTACCCCCCCTCTCTCTCTCAACGGCGGTACCGCCCCCTCTCTCAACGCCGGTACCCCCCCCTCTCTCAACGCCGGTACCCCCCTCTCTCTCAACGGCGGTACCCCCCCCCTCTCTCAACGCCGGTACCCCCCCCCTCTCTCTCAACGCCGGTACCCCCCCTCTCAACACCGGTACCCCACCTCTCTCTCAACGGCGGTACCCCCCCTCTCTCAATGCCGGTACCCCCCCTCTCTCTCAACGCCGGTACCCCCCCTCTCTCAACGCCGGTAACCCCCCCTCTCTCTCAACGCCGGTACCCCCCCCTCTCAACACCGGTACCCCCCCCTCAACGCCGGTACCCCCGTTCTCTCTCAACGGCGGTACCCCCCCTCTCAACACTGGTACCCCCCCATCAACGCCGGTACCCCCCTCTCTCGACGCCGGTACCCCCCCCCTCTCTCGACGCCGGTACCCCCCCTCACAACGCCGGTAACCCCCCCCTCTCTCGACGCCGGTACCCCCCCCTCTCTCGACGCCGGTACCCCCCCTCACAACGCCGGTAACCCCCCCTCTCTCTCTCAACGCCGGTACCCCCCCTCTCAACGCCGGTACCCCCCCTGTCAACGCCATTACCCCCCCCTCTCAACGCCGGTACCCCCACCCCTCTCAACGCCGTTACCCCACCCCCCTCAACGCCGGTACACGTCCCCTCTCTCTCTCTCAACGCGCCACTTCCGCAGTGGGTGAAACTGACGCAAACAGCGTCAGCCCGCTGCTGGCCCTTTCGGGAACGGAGATTAACGGCTTAAAAGAAGGCCCCGACCCCGGAGTCATCCGCACCGCTTTTGCCCGCCGGTAATGGGCGTCGCCCAGGTCCTCGGAGAATTTTGCCCCAGGTCAGTATCCTTACATTTTGATACTTGTTTTGCTGTCCACATTGTCGTCCATTTGATGCCGAGTTCCTTTGCATATTCATCACCGTACCAGACCAGCAGCTCACACCGAGGAGGAACAGGCTTGCAGCTCCTGTAATAAATTTTCCCTTGCTGCTGGAAGGCTACAAGGTTCTGCTCCTCTTCCTTTCTGGCACAGTTAACAAATCTGGGACAAGAGAAGTGAATACAGAACTGGTGAAAGCTCAGTTCAAAATGTGGCATGCATACAGAATGAGAGACATGTTTGTATAGTGTGTTCGACTGACGGGGCGTGCCTCCAGCTATTGCCAAATTTCAACTTTAAACACGCTGTCAGGAGACATCATTCAGAGAAGACCAATGAATCCAGTGTATATATTAAAATAATCACCCGAACGTTTCTGGGCAGATTGAGAAGGAGTTGAGAGGAGGGGATCGATGTGCCCTGCAATATGTTCATGGTTTCCAAGTCCTCCTGCTGCGCTCTTCAAAAAGAAGCCCAGTATTTTGCAGCAACCATTTGTCAGGCACCATGTCAAACACAGAAAAAGGGACACAGATACCTTGGTGGGATGTTTCCTTGGAAACCATTACACTGCCCAACTCCCTTCATTTCCCCAAAACTCACTCTGATCGATGCACTTGTTTAAATTCAAAGGCCCCTGTGCCTTGGATGTGTAAAATAAGTTATTAGGAAATCTGCACAAAGGTAGATCCAGGCTGTTTCTTGGTAATGTTTGATTGGATGTGATCTACCGGCTGCGCAACAAGACCGGCAGATCCCGGGGGAGACCTCCCCAGGCTTCCCAGCTGCCTTTGCACCTCACGGGATATACTCAAGTCCCGCAAGGCATCAAATTTAGAATCCTGTCCAAAGGGGGTGTGATCAAACAGCGCAAGTGTAATTAGGCTTTACACCCACTTAGGCCAGTGTGGTAGTCACCACTGATTGTATAATAGTTCTAACGATGATTATTAAGCAGAGATGTTACAGCGATGGAACTTATCAAGCCTGATTGCCTACAGCTGCACCCTCAAGCAGTCAACGCTACGTCGGCCTTCGACCACTGGCTAGCTTGCTCCGAAAGCTACCTCCGATCATCGACCGAACAACACTCGGACGCACAGAAGCTCCAAGTCCTTTATTCACGGGTGAGCTCTGATATTTATCCTGTTATCCAGGATGCGCCCACTTACACAGAAGCAATGGAGCTCCTGAAAGGACATTATATTCGCCCGATCAACGAACTCTATGCCAGGCACCTCCTGTCCACGAGGCAGCAACTCCCCGGTGAGTCTTTAGACGATTTCTGGCGTACCCTGCACATCCTGGTGAGGAACTGGAATTGCCAGGCAGTTTCGGCAGTCGAACATTCGTAACTTTTAATCAGGGACGCTTTTGTTACGGGCATGGGGTTGGCGTACATCACCAGCGCCTGTTAGAAGGGGGTTCGAAGCAGATGGCCGCCTTTACCATTTCCTTAGGGTCCCTTCCCGTACCTAGATAATGTCAACACCTGCGGCCACGACCAGCAGGACCATGGCACTAGCCTCCTCAAATTACTCCACTCCGCCAAACACATTAACCTCACGTACAATAAGGAGAAGTGCGTGTTCCGCACCAACCGCTTAGCCATCCTTGGCTATGTTGTGGAAAACGGAATTCTAGGGCCCGATCCCGACCACATGTGTCCCCTCATGGAACTCCCCCTTCCCCACTGCCCCAAGGCCCTGAAACGCTGACTGGGGTTTTCTCCTATTATGCCCAGTGGGTCCCTAACTATGCGGGCAAGGCATAGTCAATGAATCAAGGCACTGATTCAGTCCACAGTTTTCCCCCTGACGGCTGAGGCCCACCAGGCCTTCAACTGCATCAAGGCAGACATCGCCAAGGCCACCTTGCACACGGTCCATGACGCGCACAAGTGGACCGACTTAGGGCCCTACACGATGGTCTCTGGCACCCAGGGGTCACCCGGTTCTTTCACTTCCTAAAGGCCTGCAACCTGCCCTACTCCATTGCAGAGGTCAGGGCTGTCACCAGAGACTGCCAGGTCTGCGCGGAGTGCAAACCGCACTTCTACCGGCCAGACCGAGCGCACCTGGAGAAGGCCTCCCTCCCCATTGGTTGAAAGGGTACAACTACTCCACGCAAACCCGCAGTACACCTACGTGGCGTATCCCGATGGGCGCAAGGACACAGTCTCCCTCCGGGACCTGGCACCAGCTGGATCCCCACCCACTGCCCAGCACCTGACACCCTCCTCCTCCGGTTGCCCCGGCGCCACCCAGCCCTCCCCAGCGCACCTCACTACAGCCTCCGCCCCAGGACGATCCATCCTCCCACTGGTTACACCCGGGGATGAAGATGAGGACAACACGCTCCCGGAGGCACAGGCGACCAAGTCGGCGCCCGCATCACCACCCGGACCGAGGCACTCACAGCGAAGGATCAAGGCACCCGACCGGCTGAATTAGTAAATTCTTCACCGAACTGTAAACTTTAATTTTTCACCAAACGGTAAATTTTTCCACCATCCCCGCTGGACTCTTTTTCTAACAGGGGGTGAATGTGGTAGTCACCACTGATTGTATAATAGTTGTAACGATGATTATTTGAGGTAATATGGTGAGGCTCCTGTACTTTAGGTACGGGGATAAGTCCCTGCCTGCTGGCTCCGCCCAGTAGGCGGAGTATAAATGTGTGTGCAGAACTGAGCTGCTTCCATTCTGGTAGCAGCTGCTGGAGGCCACACATCTCTGCTTAATAAAGCCTCGATTACTCTCTACTCTCGTCTCGTCGTAATTAATAGTGCATCAGCGAGCTCACCCGGTACCCACCGGCCTCTAGGGATTTCCCAGCCTCCCCAGGGAGACTGCAGCCAGGTGCCATTCAGTACTGGTCCACACAAACGTGGACCATATGAAATGACACCTGAGAGGTCTCGCGGGGTCCTCGTATATCCCTGTGTGGTCAGGGACAGTGCAGGTGGTTCCCTGGCCCTTCCCCTGGAATGCGAGCACATTGACACTGCCCAGCTGTCATTTGGCACTGCTATCCTGGCATTCCCTAGCCAGCAGGAGCACCCCCTGGGTGCCAGTGCAAGGGTGCCCAGGTGGCACTGCCAAGGGTCAGGGTCTAAGGCAGGACCGTGCCCATGGAAGGGGGGTGGAGGGGAGTATAAAGGATGAGAAAGGTGCACAGCAGGTAAGTAGGGGCCTCTGGGAGGTTGGGTGTGTGGCGGGTGGTGTCTGAAGAGGGGGGCCCCGAGGACCCCAGAGCGGGGTGTCCTCACTTGGGGGAGTATAGGGTAATGCCCATGTGTATGGGTGTTGACATTGCCATGGGTGGAGTATGCGAGGGACCCACACGCTCACTGAGAGGTCTGGGCATCCTTTCAAAATGGCAACCTGATCTCCGAGTTCAGCTCCTCAGTGCCAAAAGAAATTCTCAGGGCACGATCTTCCGGCATCATTACGCTCTCGCTCAAGCCAAACGAGGCCAGTGAATTGTGGGAGAGGCCAAAAATGAGAACCGCACCAGGCGCCAAACAGCTTGAGATGCAACCGGCCCGCTCCCATCGGCAAAATCAGGATCTCACCGTAGCGAGGCAAAAAAAGAATTTGCACCACTTGAGCCCAATTTCCATACAATTTTTTTTTAACCAAACAATTTTATTGAGGTATTTTTCGGCATTGTAAACAGTTACAGATAACAACAAAAAAAAACCAAAAAAGGCAAAAATGTGCAAACATCAACGTAAAATCAATACTTCAATCGAACCATACTGCACAAGCCCGCTCCTCTCCCATCAACACTACCCGCCTATCTATCCCTCCTACTCTACTCTAATCTCTCCCCCCCCCCCCGCTGATATTCACTCTCCCGTGAAGAAGTCGACGAATGGTTGCCACCTTCGGGCAAACCCCGGTCCAGATCCCCACAAGGCGAACTTAATTTGTTCCATACCAAGAAAACTTGACATGTCCGAAAGCCATAGCTCGGTCTTCGGGGGTTTTGAGTCCCTCCATGCCAGCATTATTCGTCGCCGGGCTGTCAGGGAAGCAAAGGCCAGAACATCGGCCTCTTTATCGCCCTGGACTCCCGGGTCTTCCGAAACCCCAAAAATTGCCACCCCTGGACTCATCACCACCCTTGTTTTTAGCACCCGGGACATGATCCCCGCAAATCCCTCCCAGTACCCCCTAAGCTTAGGACATGCCCAAAACATGTGAACGCGGTTTGCTGGTCCTCCCCCGCATCTAGCGCACTTATCCTCTATCCCAAAGAATTTTCTCATCCGAGCTACCATCGTGTGGGCCCGGTGAACGACCTCAAATTGAATCAGGACAAGCCTGGCACATGTTGCGGTTGAGTTTACCCTACACAGGGCTTCTCCCTACAGCCCGTCCTCCATCTCCCCGCCAAGCCCCTCCTCCCATTTGAGTTTCAGTTCCTCTGTCTGGGACTCTTCACCCTTCATGAGCACCTTATAAATATCTGAGACTCTACCCTCTCCTCCTTCTCCTCCAGAAACTATTCTGTCTTGGATCCCTATTGGCGGGAGATGTGGGAAGGATGGGACCTGTCTGCGGACAAAGTCCCGCATCTGCAAGTACCTGAAATCATATCCCCACCTGAAATCATTTCCCCTAATTTCCATACAATTAACGAGAGCCACCCCATATCCGAAAGCCTCCTGTCATTCAGCAGCCTCCCCAGCAGTGCTCACGCTGGCGTCGATTAGTACTCATTTTCAAAAACGTGACGTTGGCGGAAGGGTTTCTGTGGAGAGCCGAGGAGGTGAGCAGCCATGATTGCTCACAGGCAAAGAGCCCGGGGTGCTTGGCTTGCTTCCCCTTTGCTCGGTGGGGAGTGGGGGACCCTCAGCTGGGGGTGAGGGATCCTCACTGGGGTGGCGCCATAGGTGGATGAGGGGATGTCTGGAGAGATGGGCCAAGGGATCTGAGGTTGGTCCGCATTGCCGAAGAAAGTGACAGAGACATACTGGTAGTGTACTGGTGTTTAATATGTTTTATAATTCCCCACTGTCCCGAAGATGCTGTTCTCCCCCCCCCCCCCCCCCCCCAATCCCCTACCTACTCCCCCTCCACTCACCCCGGTGCCCTCAGTAATCGTCAATGTGCTTGGCTCTCCTAGCTCTACCACTATATCCAGGTGTTCCCTCGGATGCACATAAGAGGTGGAGGCAGCCAGCTGTCTACCTCGTCCCATGACCTTCAATGCCCCTGGCGGGCGCCCTCTGGGGCTCTGAGGCCGGAAGGCCTCGGTGCACTTGTCGATGGTACAAGTACAGTCGTGCTGTCCTGTTAAGTGTGCTGACTGCGAGACGCAGCCTCATTAGAGGGGTGGAACACGGCGGAGGTGGTGGCCACTGCCGCCACTCTATAGGATGGTCAGCGCCCACAACTCCCGCTCAGTGCGCATAGGGGCTTCACCTTGGGACGGAGGGGCAGCTGGTTCGAACCCCAGCTGTCCCTGTATAATCTGGCTCTGCCAGCCCTGGTGGTTCTCCATGGTCTGCACCAACATGTCGCCGCACTTGGCAATGCTCCTCAGTGACTGGGACATGCTCTGCAGTGCCTTGGCAATGCCTACCTGCGACTGGGACAACCTCCGCAGCACCTCGGCCATGCCCATTTGAGAGCGGGATATGTCCTGGAGAACCTCATCAAGGTCGGCATGATACTGGGTGACATGCCCCATCGAGTCAGACATTCTGCCGAGAAACTCAGCCATGGCCATCACCGACTGCGCGACTCCTTGGACACCTTCACTAATGGTGCCGGCATCATGCACCAGGCTTGACACCCGAGCAGAGTTGCCGTCGGTGCGAAGCATTGCCGGCAACATCTCCAGTGCCTGTAGATCTGGGACTCTTCCAATCGGCCATGGACCTACTGGAGAGACACTGACATCTCTCTCTGAATGTCGCAGCTGCTCCCTATCATCTCAATCAGGTCCAGGTAACCCTGTACCACAAGCTCAGCATTAGGCTGGGACCCAGCTGGGTCCTGGGATCTCGCAATCCTCTGACTGCTGTCTGACCGAGGTTCCTTCCTCCACCAGATGCGCATCATCAGCAGTATGGTACTCACCAGACTGTGCCCCAGAAGCCTGACCGCTAACATGTCCCACTGAGGTGTGTGTATCAGCGCTGGTGGATGGTGGGGATGACAGCTGTGCCACGACTATAATGTTACATTCTCGGAGATGTCCTCCGAGGTGGTCTCTTGGGAGGCAGGAAAGGGTGAGCCCGCCCGGGATGGGCCGGCTCCGTCTGCTGTGGCACCAATGGGAGAATGGACATGTGGTCAATGGGAGGGATAGCTCGGTCAGTAAGGCAATAACAACTGGTGTTTGACAGGTCCTCCAGGTGGTGCCTAGAGGTTCCTCACCTCTGCGGCGTCTGCCAGCCTCCGCATGGGTGACCGCCCTGTCCTCGACCATCCTGGTCACCTCCAAGGCCTGCTCCACGAAGGAGGTGAGGATTGTGAAATCCGGCATACCTCCGCCAGTCTGGGCCTTCTCCTGACGATTATGGGAGAGCTTTCCTGAGGAGACGCAGAGGGGGCATTATGAGCAACGTGTGGTTGACAGTGGTGGGAATGGAGGTGTGAAAGGAGGTTTGGGGTGGGGTTGAAGGGAGAGGGGATGGAGGGAAGTTTGGGGTTTGCATGGGAAATGGGTGGTTTCTGCTCCCTTGGGGTGTTGAGGGGGAGGGGGCCAGGGGACATTGGCATCACTCGTGCTGCCCAGTGTAGGTCGTAGAACTTTTTCGGCACTGAAGGCCAGTCCTCCTTGCACACTCCCCAAACTCACAACTGCTGCCACCTCATCCCAGGCAGCACTGGCTGCCCTGTGGCTGACTCTCCTGGACTCTGCGGAGGAACAGGACCTCCTTCCTGGCCTCCACAGGGTCTAGGAGCCTTACCAGATCTGCATCCTCGAATCTTGGGGCTGGTCTCCTCGGTGCCATTGTTGCAGAGCCGGATGAAGCAGGGGTACTCATGGCTCAAGCCAGTTTCCCTCCCCCATTCCGATGTGAATCCCAGGGTGCTATGAGCACCGACCAGGAGGAGGGGGTGCACCCACGAATACCACTCCCCTGACTATGGCGCGTCTCGCAGGCAGCAACTGGTACAGTGGCGCAAAGCGAGGCATGTGCCACCGGCAAATGCGCCAGTGCCCTCCAGTCCCAGAGGACATCCGTCGGGCATCGAGGGCTGAGGGACGCGGTAAACAGCTGGCTATCTCCACCTCTGATGTGCATCCTGGGGTCACACCTAGAGGCAGCAGTAGAGCATGGGATGATAAACAGATCAAGATTACCAATGGGGCACTGGTGGTTGGTAGTAAGGGGTGGGGTAAGGGGTAAGTGGGGGGAGTGGGGAAGGGTCGTGGCGGGGGAAGGGTGTGGGGGTATGGGAGATTTGGGGTGAGTGAGGTGGCATTATCAGGAGATCAGGGCAGTTGGGGACACTTCTGTCCACCATTGAAGTCTGTTGGCCTCGATCAGGATGGCACCTCTGGCACTTTCTTCTGCAATTGGGTCTGAGTACCAATCCCATGCCCCATATCCCCAGTCATGGGGGTCCTCAGCTCCTCCCCTAACCTCCAGGTACAATATGTACAGATGATGAATGTGAGCGAGACCTCAGCTGATAGGCAGGGGTGAGGCTATGGCATAGATTGAGGAGCACCAGCGCTCAGCACTCTGCGGGCCATTATCATCCCCCTTCCGTCCACCGTGACCCGTTGACACAATCCCATCGCCCTGGAATATTGTTACACCAAAGCTGGGAGGGTGGGAAGTGGGGGTGGGGCACGGGGAGAGAATGGAAAAGGGGAAGAGGGGGACGGCCGAGGGATGGCGGTCGGGAATGTGTGGTGAGAGGGGGAATGACTACCGGGGCCACATCCCATGTGAGGTGGGCGAGGATGAGGGCATCTCTGGTCCTCCAGGCTTTCCGGACCCTCGCCGCTGACATGCACACTCCCTGGGAAGAGTGCACACACGTGTTTCATCTTCATGTGGCGGTTGCACACGAGCTGGATGTTCACAGGGATTGGAACATCTTCCTGTTGATGTCGGGCACTCCCAGACTATCAGGTGCATGCAAGGCGACATGCGTGTCATCTATTAGCCCCTTAAATCCGCGATGGAGCAGAATCCTGCTGCCCGAACATCCTGTTGGGCCTGCTCCATGTCAAATGGTTTTTCTGCCTGGACAAGCAGGGCAACTGTGACCTCATGTATGCACTTGTGGGCTGTAGCTTGGGAAATGCCTCGCATGGCCTCGCTTGAGCCCTGGAATGATTCTGAGGCGGAAATATTCAGGGCTGCGGTAACCTTGACGGCCACTGGGGTGGGTATCCTCCTCCTCCACGTGGTGCCAAGTCTGCAAGGACATGGCACAGGTGCTACATCATCCTCTTGTTGAGGTGGAGCCTTCTGCGGCACATGCTGTCCGTCATCTGTTTGAAAGGCTAGTGACGCCTGTACACCTTCTGCTATTTCGGGCCTCCCCCTCTGGGTATCTCCTTTACCTGCTGGGTGGCCGGGACCTCAGGCAATGGGGCAGTGCTCTGCATATGTGGCGCCACCTCAAGTCTCTGTCGACTCTGCCATGGCTGTCTCCTCCGGCCTGCCAGCAGCACCACTGGGGCAAGTTCCGCAGGGTCCAAGATATCGTACATCATGTGTAATACCTGTAAGGTATTAGAGAGGGTGCAAGAACAGCAACCAGCGATATTTTCCACCTGGGACCCTCCATTCCTCCATTGCATCTCCTCCCCAGCCCTCCCTGCATCGATACGCGTGGCTCACACACATCCGGTCGCAGTAGGAGGCCCTGCTCACCGGACCACAGACCTTGCACCCTAGACAACGTTACCTAGACCGGGTGCTGGTCCCCTCCCTGGTTCATGCCGGAGTATACTCGGTGGTGTTCGGATGCTGGCCGCTGCATTCTAGGTGTTCAGGCACAGTGTCCATGGTCATCAAGGTCTCATTGGGATAGAATAGAACAGTACAGCACAGAACAGGCCCTTCGGCCCTCGATGTTGTGCCGAGCAATGATCACCCTACTTAAACCCACGTAACCCGTATACCCGTAACCCAACAATCCCCCCATTAACCTTACACTACGGGCAATTTAGCATGGCCAATCCACCTAACCCGCACATCTTTGGACTGTGGGAGGAAACCGGAGCACCCGGCGGAAACCCACGCACACACGGGGAGGACGTGCAGACTCCACACAGACAGTGACCCAGCCGGGAATCGAACCTGGGACCCTGGAGCTGTGAAGCATTGATGCTAACCACCATGCTACCGTGAGGCCCCATGCTAGGCAATAACTCCCACATGCTACATAGCACGCCTACCCACTGGAATCCGCTTGGGATGTGCGAAGGCATAATAATAATAATCTTTATTGTCACAAGTTGACTTACATCAACACTGCAATGAAATTACTGTGAAAAGCCCCTAGACGCCACATTCCGGCACCTGTTCGGGTACACAGACGGAAAATTCAGAATGTCCAAATTACCTAACAGCACATCTTTCGAGACTAATGGGAGGTGTCATGTGCGAGTACCTTTAATAAATGGGTGTTTATCGAATAGCTGTCATGGATGTACCTTTAAGAAATGGGTGTTTATCAATAGCTGCAGTGATGTCAGAGTGTGGGTGGAGCTCGGCTGTCTGTCTGCTTTACTTTTGCTTTGAGCAGGCAGCGACAGGGTGTGTTTGGTTTTGTTTTGAGAGCTGGATAGCTGCAGGCAAAGCAAGTAGCTGTATAAGGATCTCTCTCTGCAATCTAAAGACTGTCGCCAGATCATTTGAGGATTTCAAAGTGATAACTGTTCTCAGTAGTGAATGTAAATCTGATCTGTGTTAAAAAGGGTTTGTTGTCTGAGGGATGCTGTAAGGAAAGATTAAGGGTTACTTATAGAATATTGTATCTGTGGGGAAGATTCGTGTTGATAGTTGTTAAGATGTTTACTGTGGGTTTATAAAGTGTTAATTGGCTTCATAAATAAACATTCTTTTAATTTAAAAGTACTTTAGTTCTCTGTGGTACCACACCTGGAAAGTAGGCCCATGTGTTCCCCCTAACCACAATCCATTCAAAGTTATGGGTCAGGTGAACTCCACGATATACTTTGGGGTCCTCGAAAGTCTGGCCCGTAAGAGAGGACACCAGAGCACCCGGATGATGAAAGCGGGGAGACTCCACTCCTGTTGGATCTCGTGACACGCTGCGATGCAAATCCTGCCCACAATGGGTGGGATCACTTTTTTGCAAATCTACAGATTAGAGCGAGGTAGTAAGAATCACTCTAATGTTCAAATTCCTGACGTACCTGAGGCTTTGGGGATTGAACCCTTTCGCCTCAAGAGACCTCGGCTGAGCACCGTTCAGCACTGGTCCCCACAAACGGGGACCAGAGGGAAAGGTGCTCGTGGAAGTCCCCCAGGGGATCAGAGGGCCATAGCCGTATGCCCTTTGGGAAGTATGGTGCGAGGACAGCATGGTGATGCAGTGGTTAGCACCGTTGCCTCATAATAATAATAATCACTCATTGTCACAAGTGGGCTTGAATGAGGTTACTGTGAAAAGCCCCTAGTCGCCACATTCCGGCACATATTCGGGGAGGCTGGTACGGGAATTGAACCCGCGCTGCTCGCATTGTTCTGCATTACAAGCCAGCTGTTTAGCCCACTGTACTAAACCAGCCCCTGAATGGCGACGAGGTCCCATGTTCGGTCCCGGCTTGGGGTCACTGTCCATGTGGAGTTTGCACATTTTCCATGTGTTTGCATGGGTTTCACCCCCACAACCCAAAGATGTGCAGGGTAGGTGGATTGACCATGCTAAATTGTCCCTGAATTGGAAAAATGAATTGGGTACTCTAAATGTTTTTTAAAATATAGGATGGTGCTCTGGCACTGGTGCCATGTGGGTACCCTGGTAGTGCCAGCCTGGCATCCCGGCGGTGCTAGCCTGGCATCCTGGCAGTGCCACCTGGGTGCCAGCTGAGCCCTGCCTAGGTACCCAGGTGGCATTGCCAACTGGCATCGGCATTGCCAGGGTGCTAGGTTTGCACTGCCAAACTGGCAATTTGCATTCGCAATGAGCTGGGGTTGTCCAGCATGGGTGTTGTGGGGGGGGGGGGGGGGGGGGGGCATGACGTTTGGGCTTGGTGGGAGGAGGACATTGAGGACTATTTCAGGGGCGTCGGAGACCGGGATTCTGTTTTTAAATGCCATCCCGACCCCTCGCTACAATGGGGAATCCTGGCGAATGGAGCTCCCCACCTTACAAAACGGGGCTATGTGAGGCCTCGGCTGCACGTTCTCCGTTCAGGCCCCTTATTCAACGCGTGTCAGGTTGAATTGCTCTGTATTTCTCGGCACTGTGGGTGCCGGGAAACACACGGCTAAACGCGCTGGTTGGGGACTTTGTTTCCTTCTGTATGAATCATGCCCTAAGTGTCATTTTATAGCAGTGGGGAACTCGCCGGCAGTGTTCATAGAATTTACAGTGCAGAAGGAGGCCATTTGGCCCATCGAGTCTGCACCAACCCTTGGAAAGAGTACCCTACTTAAACCTACACCTCCTCCCTATCCTTGTAACCCAACCTAATCTAAACTTTTGGACACTGAGGGCAATTTAGCAGAACTAATCCACCTAACCTGCACTTCTATAGACAGTGGAAGGCAATCGAAGCACCTGGAGGAAACCCACGGGGACACAGGGAGAAAGTGCAAGCTCCACACAGACAGTAACCCGAGGCCAGAATTGAACCTGGGACCCTGGAACTGTGAGGCAACAGTGCTAACCACCGTGCCTCCCCATTATCCCCAATCAAGTGTCCACCATCCCCACACAATGCTCATCATCCCCAAACCAGTTCCCACCATGCCCACCCAATGCTCATCATCCCCAATCCAGTGCTCATCATCTCCAATCCAGTGTCCATCATCCCCAATCCAGTGTCCATCATCCCCAATCCAGTGTCCATCATCCCCAATCCAGTGTCCATCATCCCCAATCCAGTGTCCATCATCCCCAATCCAGTGCTCATCTCCTTCCTGCCACCAGCTGGCAGGAAAAACCTGCCACAAATGAACTTAGAAACTTTTGCGTTAAATTCCGCCCCAAGTGTGGGCTAAACCGGAGAGAAATTTCTAGCACCCAAATAAATGACTGAGTGCTGGATTCTTCCACCCCGCCCACCGTAAGAATGCCATGATCGGTGCGCCGACATTGGAAAAATCCATTGACCTCAGCTGGGGTTCTCTGGTTGGCGGGTGAATGCGGTCGGAGAATCCCACCCTAAACGTCGTTTCACAGCGGTGGGAAACCAGCTGGCAGATCCGGTGGGAAACTCCCTGCAAAACCCGCCGCAAATGAACTTGGAAATTTTTCTGTAAAATTCCGCCCAATGTTGACACAGCCACCCAGACTGTGAGGCTGTCTGGCTGTTGAGCAGATTCTCTTGTGGCATAATGATGCAGCTGCGGACTGTGAGCAATGAAGGAGACATTGTCAGACAGAGGGAGAGCTGAGGAAATCAGTCCAATCAGCTGGAGTGGGCTGAGGGTGATTATTCAGGCTGAGGAGATTGGTTGGGGCCAAGGTTCGCAGATCCTGATGACATTGTATGAGTCTTCCCTTACCTCATCCAATTTGAACTAGATTCATCCTTCGCATCAATATACTCAAAATCTTGCTTGCCTTTACTGATCTGCAGAAAGATATTTTAATAAAAGGATTGGAAACTTCAAAGTTAGAAAATCAATTTTACCTTTAGTTTAGTAAGAAGTCTTACAACACCAGGTTAAAGTCCAACAGGTTTGGTTCAAACACAAGCTTTTGGAGCACTGCTCCTTCCTCAGACTTAGACTTTAAGTCAACATTGGGCGGAATTTTACAGAAAAATTTCCAAGTTCATTTGCGGTGGGTTTTGCAGGGAGTTTCCCACCGGATCTGCCAGCTGTTAGACTTTAACCTGGTGTAAGACTTCTTACTGTGCTCACCCCATTCCAACGCTGGCATCTCCACATCATGACCTTTGTTTTAGCAAGAGGTTAAGCTGAACATAAATTGCAAAAAGCTAGTCTTGGCCTCCCACTTCTTCAGTAAAACTTAAACAAATCCTTTTCTGTTTTCTGTGACTATACTTTGAATTAAAAAGCGTAGAGCTCCATAAAAGCAACAAACATAGAAGTGGTGAACACTCTCAGAGAGCTTTGCAAAGTGATGAATGATCCCTGCATTAAGTCAAGGCCATGCTCTCTGTCATGTTGCCATCTCTTCAACATCTTCCTCCTAGCATTAGCTTGGCCCGATCTAACCATTTCCCACTCTGCTGCCTCAAGGATCTAATCCATTGCTCCCCAAATGAAATCAGTTTCCCAACATGGGGAAATCATCAGGTTAGTTTTAAAAACATGCAATGTACCCGTCATCTACAAACCCATGGAAGTCTCAACTCAGCCAAAGACCCAATAATCCTGACCCCAATATCATCTTCCTCATGTGTCTGTGAAGATGTATCAATAAACTAAATGGAGGGAAGATAGAAAACAGAGATGGAAGAGAAGGAGATGGTGGAGAAGAACTGGTTCAGGGACAGAGGAAGAGGAGGGAGCAGAGAAACAGAGGGAATCACAAAATCAGCTGAGGTGAGAAAAAGTTGTGAGCAGTGAAGTGAGAAGTGAAAAAAAAAAGTTGGTCGACATGGAGAGAGAAAAGTGGGTTTTAGTCTGATTTAGGTTTGTTTGCTTTCTTGCTTCTTGTTGGCGGTGTCTGCTGCTCAAAGATTTCCTTGGTTACTACCAGGCCTCCAATGAACATACCCAGTAATAGCAGACTTCAGTTTTGAACATCTCTACAAGTTTTGAGGCCAGATCAATATGAGAAAGATCAGAGCGAAACTGATTTTGTCTTCAATTGTTTTCAACTTATCAGTTGAACCCAGTAGCAACCAGGAACAGAAACCTGAAATAAATTATTGAAATTGCATTCAAAAAGGGCCGCACGGTGGAACAGTGGTTAGCACTGCTGCCTGCAACACTGAGGGCCCGGATTCGATCCCAGCCTCGGGTCACTGTCTGTGTGGAGTTTGCTCATTTTCCTCATGTCTGCGTGGGTTTCACCCTCACAACCCAAAGATGTGCAGGTTAGGTGAATTGGCCACGCTGCATTGTCCCTCAATCGGAAAAAAATATTGGGTATTCTAAATATTTTTTTTATTGCATTCAAATAAGGCCTGAACTTTCTTTTCAAACAAGTAAGAAACTTGAATACCATTTTAGGAACTTACCATCCATGAATATCCATTGATAGCAGCTGATTCTTCATTTGATACGATTCCTTCATAGGGTCCAAAGTGAACTCCTTTGGGAATAACCTTCCCTTCATTCCACACACCAAGACCGGCATTTCGAATTTTCGAGGTTGCAATGCTGAGACCCTCTGGAAGGGTTAAACGTGCTCTGTCTGGTTGGCTGAATTCAACAACCGCATCCTTGATGAATACTGGAGGACCATGCACAGGGCATTCTTCAATAAAAAATGTCTTGCAGTCTTCACAAACTATCAAATAACAAATATAATTAAAGATGAATAAGGGCTTACATTCGTTATTTAGATTTCATGACAGTGAAGGAAGCTTTTACTGAGAAGAAGCAGATGACCTATCATAGGTATGCAGCTGAATTCTCTGTCAGCAGGATCCTCCGGTCCACAGGCAGCACACCCACGTCCGCGTTTTCCCAACAGCGTGGGGTGGCCACAATGGTGAACCCCATTGGCTGGCTGAAGGAACGGAGAATGCCACCCATGGTCTTTATCGTTTCATTAGAATTCAGTCTAACCCAGAAGTAGGATTTTCTATGATTTATCAGATGCTGAAAGTAACTGGGCCCCTTGTAGCCACCTGGTGTGGCCACGTCCCGATTCCAAAATGGATACTCGCAAAGAGTGCAGGGAAAAATAGACAGCACTAGAAAAAAACAAGCATGTGCAAGGTTTCCTGTGGATTGCAGAACTCAGAAAAGAACTGAAACTACAAGCCATTAGCATAGTAATGAGCTATCTCCATGGACAAAGGAAACATTGAAACAATCGGTACCAGGACAGACTCCCCGGCACCAGTGGAGGCTAAAACAAAGGCAGGCCAACGGTTACCTAGAGCCCAACGATCGGGGAACAACCCCGTTATTGGAGAGAATCGATACAAACGATTGGGACACGGTCCAATTAATTGGGACCAAGTCCAGGGTCCGCCCAGAAGGGCGTAAAACCCTGGGGCTATAAAGCAGAGTCCCCAAGGTCAGTTCACTCTCTTGCTCTTACTTTTACTCCTCTTCGTCACCTTCACCTTGGCATTTGGCTCTTAGCGACGAGAGGCCCGCCGAGCACGAGCCAAGTAAGTCTAAGGTCAACGCACGCTACGGGATAGACGCTCCTACCTCCTATTCTATACCAGTTCGAAGCCAACAGTATCAGAACCGGACAATGGCCATTGTTCCTCTGACTGAATGGGCACTTGAAGCTAAGTATAGGCTTTTAGTAGTAGCTGTAGTTTAGTGAGTAGAGTTTATGCATGAGTAATAATTGACTATGTGTGTAAATAAATCTGCATTGATTTCAAACTTACTAAATGGTGTATCGAGTCATTGATTAGTATTCGGTTTGAACCATGTGGTGGTATCAGAAAGATACCTGGCGATTCTTGAGCAAAGGTAATTATAACAGCAAATTAAGGGAAAGCATAACGAGCAACATTTACTGCCGACCTCTGACGGGACCCGACTTAGAAGTGGCCCCACCACTCCGAGAGAACCCACAATTTGAATTAGAAATCCAATTGGAAACAGAAGAACTACAAGAGTTTAAGCAGTACTGATCAATCCTCCAGAATTCAGAAGTGTGTTAATGCATGCGTACTAACAGGGATATAAGGTAAACCTGAGAGATTTTGTTGAGTAAAATTGTCGGGAGTTTTGTAGGCCGGAAATTAGCGTAAGCCATACCCGTGTTTACGTCACCGCTTTATCACCCCCTTTTCCAAATTTAATAGAGAACCCAGATATAGGAAAAATGGCAATGAAGGCAATGGAACGCCTTATGAACCCACAGGAATTCGAGGTCGCAGCGACCAGCAGAGTAGGACAGTGTCCCTTTGGGAAGAGGAAATAAGGAAGTACCTCAAAGGGAAAGGATGGCCCCTTTGGAGCGAATTTTGCGCAAATGACGAAACAGGTCCCGGGAGTATAGGACATACTTGGTGGGAGAACCTGACAGAGATTCACAAGAAGAGCTTGGGAAAAGCTCGCAAGCCGATGGCAATCGTGTCCTGTCTGGCACAATTGTGAAGCACAGAGGAGGTCATTAGGACGCTCCGTAGAGAGATAGAGGAGAGAGATAGAACGAGTAAGGTAGATGTGAGCGAGATAGAGAAAGAGAACAACGAGCTAAGAGGGAAGTTAGCAGCAAAAGACAGAGAGGTGGATGATGCCAAGAGGGCACACCAGTCTTGTCTGGCGCACTTAAGCAGCTTCCAGACCCAGTATGACAAGGCCTATCAGGACACACAACGTGCGGTCCTGGTAAGACAAAAAGCAGAACAGCAGGTAGAGACATTGCAGAAACAGTGCAATGACTTAAAAGCAGCCCTTCGAGCACTCCATGCTTCCACAACGGAACAAAGGCAGAGCTCGGTAGACCACGCAAAGTGCCGGAAACAAATTGCAGAATTGCAATCCCTGCTTTCAGTTCAAAATGGCTTTCAGAGCACATTCGGTCCCCAACTAGATCAGGAAAATGGCCCCGATTGGCCGGAATTAAACGAAACAGCCCATAGATACGTACATGGAGCATGAGCGCTGGAGAAGCCCCAGAAAAGGAGAGCACCCCAACCCCCCACTGAACAGGCAACACACACCCCCATGAATCCGATAACCACACACCGCAGGGCAGCAGCAGAAGGAGACATGGATTTCCTGTATACAACCCCCTTAACCGTGACCCAATTACGGGACGCGTGCAAGAAAATCACACCGTTCCTCCCCACTACAGTTCCCCACCAATTCTTCGCGAAGGTTAAACAGCAGGCCACATGTATGGCCTGGACGAGAGAGAGAACATAAGAACTAGGAGCAGGAGTAGGCCATCTGGCCCCTCGAGCCTGCTCCGCCATTCAATTAGATCATGGCTGATCTTTTGTGGACTCAGCTCCACTTTCCGGCCCGAACACCATAACCCTTAATCCCTTTATTCTTCAAAAAACTATCTATCTTTACCTTAAAAACATGTAATGAAGGAGCCTCAACTGCTTCACTGGGCAAGGAATTCCATAGATTCACAACCCTTTGGGTGAAGAAGTTCCTCCTAAACTCAGTCCTAAATCTACTTCCCCTTATTTTGAGGCTATGTCCCCTAGTTCTGCTGTCACCCGCCAGTGGAAACAACCTGCCCGCATCTATCCTATCTATTCCCTTCATAATTTTAAATGTTTCTATAAGATCCCCCCTCATCCTTCTAAATTCCAACGAGTACAGTCCCAGTCTACTCAACCTCTCCTCATAATCCAACCCCTTCAGCTCTGGGATTAACCTAGTGAATCTCCTCTGCACACCCTCCAGCGCCAGTACGTCCTTTCTCAAGTAAGGAGACCAAAACTGAACACAATACTCCAGGTGTGGCCGCACTAACACTTTATACAATTGCAACATAACCTCCCTAGTCTTAAACTCCATCCCTCTAGCAATGAAGGACAAAATTCCATTTGCCTTCTTAATCACCTGTTGCACTTGTAAACCAACCTTCTGTGACTCATGCACTAGCACACCCAAGTCTCTCTGAACAGCGGCATGCTTTAATATTTTATCGTTTAAATAATAGTCCCGTTTGCTGTTATTCCTACCAAAATGGATAACCTCACATTTGTCAACATTGTATTCCATCTGCCAGACCCGAGCCCATTCACTTAACCTATCCAAATCCCTCTGCAGACTTCCAGTATCCTCTGCACTTTTCGCTTTACCACTCATCTTAGTGTCATCTGCAAACTTGGACACATTGCCCTTGGTCCCCAACTCCAAATCATCTATGTAAATTGTGAACAATTGTGGGCCCAACACGGATCCCTGAGGGACACCACTAGCTACTGATTGCCAACCAGAGAAACACCCATTTATCCCAACTCTTTGCTTTCTATTAATTAACCAATCCTCTATCCATGCTACTACTTTACCCTTAATGCCATGCATCTTTATCTTATGCAGCAACCTTTTGTGTGGCACCTTGTCAAAGGCTTTCTGGAAATCCAGATATACCACATCCATCGGCTCCCCGTTATCTACTGCACTGGTAATGTCCTCAAAAAATTCCACTAAATTAGTTAGGCATGACCTGCCTTTTACAAACCCATGCTGCGTCTGCCCAATGGGACAATTTCTATCCAGATGCCTCGCAATTTCTTCCTTGATGATAGATTCCAGCATCTTCCCTACTACCGAAGTTAAGCTCACTGGCCTATAATTTCCTGCTTTCTGCCTACCTCCTTTTTTAAACAGTGGCGTCACGTTTGCTAATTTCCAATCCACCGGGACCACCCCAGAGTCTAGTGAATTTTGGTAAATTACCACTAGTGCATCTGCAATTTCCCTAGCCATCTCTTTTAGCACTCTGGGGTGCATTCCATCAGGGCCAGGAGACTTGTCTACCTTTAGCCCCATTAGCTTGCCCATCACTCCCTCCTTAGTGATAACAAGACTCTCAAGGTCCTCACCTGTCATAGCCTCATTTCTATCAGTCACTGGCATGTTATTTGTGTCTTCCACTGTGAAGACCGACCCAAAAAACCTGTTCAGTTCCTCAGCCATTTCCTCATCTCCCATTATTAAAACTCCCTTCTCATCCTCTAAAGGACCAATATTTACCTTAGCCACTCTTTTTTGTCTTATATATTTGTAAAAACTTTTACTGTCTGTTTTTATATTCTGAGCAAGTTTACTCTCATACTCTATCTTACTCTTCTTTATAGCTTTTTTAGTAGCTTTCTGTTGCCCCCTAAAGATTTCCCAGTCCTCTAATCTCCCAGTAATCTTTGCCACTTTATATGCTTTTTCCTTCAATTTGATACTCTCCCTTATTTCCTTAGATATCCACGGTTGATTTTCCCTCTTTCTTCCGTCCTTCCTTTTTGTTGGTATAAACCTTTGCTGAGCACTGTGAAAAATCGCTTGGAAGGTTCTCCACTGTTCCTCAACTGTTCCACCATAAAGTATTTGCTCCCAGTCTACCTTAGCTAGTTCTTCTCTCATCCCCTTGTAATCTCCTTTGTTTAAACACAAAACACTAGTATTTGATTTTACTTTCTCACCCTCCATCTGTATTTTAAATTCCACCATATTGTGATCGCTCCTTCCGAGAGGATCCCTAACTATGAGATCATGAATCAATCCTGTCTCATTACACAGGACAAGATCTAGGACCGCTTGTTCCCTCGTAGGTTCCATTACATACTGTTCTAGGAAACTATCGCGGATACATTCTATAAACTCCTCCTCAAGGTTGCCTTGACCGACCTGGTTAAACCAATCGACATGTAGATTAAAATCCCCCATGATAACTGCTGTACCATTTCTACATGCATCAGTTATTTCTTTGTTTATTGCCTGCCCCACCATAACATTACTATTTGGTGGCCTATAGACTACTCCTATCAGTGACTTTTTCGCCTTACTATTCCTGATTTCCACCCAAATGGATTCAACCTTATCCTCCATAGCACTGATGTCATCCCTTACTATTGCCCGGATGTCATCCTTAAATAACAGAGCAACACCACCTCCCTTACCATCCACTCTGTCCTTCCGAATAGTTTGATACCCTCGGATATTTAACTCCCAGTCGTGACCATCCTTTAACCATGTTTCAGTAATGGCCACTAAATCATAGTCATTTACGATGATTTGTGCCATCAACTCATTTACTTTATTCCGAATACTACGAGCATTCAGGTAAAGTACACTTATTTTGGTTTTTTTACCTCTGTTTTGAATCTTAACATCTCCAGGTTTATTCCTTTTGTTATTACTGGACCTATTCACTGTGCTCCCCTCAGTCACTGTACCTTGTACTGTCGCCCTTTTAGATTTCTGACTATGTCTTCCCTGCCTTGCACTTTTCCCCTTACTTCCTTTTACTTCTGTCCCTGTTTTACTACCTTCCAACTTCCTGCATCGGTTCCCATCCCCCTGCCACATTAGTTTAAACCCTCCCCAACAGCTCTAGAAAACACCCCCCCTAGGACATCGGTTCCAGTCCTGCCCAGGTGCAGACCGTCCGGTTTGTACTGGTCCCACCTCCCCCAGAACCGGTCCCAATGCCCCAGGAATTTGAATCCCTCCCTCTTGCACCATCTCTCGAGCCACGCATTCATCCTATCTATCCTGACATTCCTACTCTGACTAGCTCGTGGCACTGGTAGCAATCCTGAGATTACTACCTTTGAGGTCCTACTTTTTAGTTTAACTCCTAACTCCCTGAATTCCGCTTGTAGGACCTCATCCCGTTTTTTACCTATATCGTTGGTGCCTATGTGCACCACGACAGCTGGCTGTTCACCCTCCCCCCCCAGAATGTCCTGCAGCCGCTCCGAGACATCCTTGACCCTTGCACCAGGGAGGCAACATACCATCCTGGAGTCTCGATTGCGTCCACAGAACCGCCTGTCTATTCCCCTTACGATCGAGTCCCCTATCACTATAGCCCTGCCATTTTTCTTCCTGCCCTGCTGTGCAGCAGAGCCAGCCACGGTGCCATGAACCTGGCTGCTGCTGCCTTCCCCTGGTGAGCCATCTCCCTCAACAGTATCCAAAGCGGTATATCTGTTTTGCAGGGAGATGACCGCAGGGGACACCTGCACTGCCTTCCTACTCTTGCTCTTTCTTTTGGTCACCCATTTTCTATCTCCCTCAGTAACCTTCACCTGCGGTGTGACCAACTCACTAAACGTGCTATCCACGACCTCCTCAGCATCGCGGATGCTCCAAAGTGAGTCCATCCGCAGCTCCAGAGCCGTCAAGCGGTCTAACAGGAGCTGCAACTGAACACACTTCTTGCACGTGAAGGAGCCAGGGACAGTGGACTTGTCCCTGAGCTCCCACATCGCACACGAGGAGCATGACACGGGTCTGGGATCTCCTGCCATGTCTTAAACCTTAGATAAACTTAAACAACTAGAATATCAAAATAAAAATAAATAAATTAGACAATGAAAAGAAAAAGAGACTACTTACCAGTCACTTACCAGGGTTAAAAAGCACCTCCTCACACTCTGCACCGAATTACCTCACTGCACCAAATTACCAAGTTTCAATCCCCCACTCGGGCTGAGTCTCACTCCGGATGAGTGTCCTGGAAAGTGCGAGCTTCTCGCAGGTAAAGCTCACAGTTTTGAGCCTCGATCCTTCAGTCGTAGCAGTCCTTCCCGACCCACATAATGTAGGAGGAGGTACCCTAGCAGAGATGCACACAGCGATCCTTGATGTGATCGGCTATAACAGTGGAGATCCGGTAGAAGGCCTGAATAGATGCAGGCAAAAGAAGACAGTGTACCCCTCACAGCGTTTGCTGGACACTTGTGGATTCATTTCACTGTAGTTTTTGGATAATTAGCCTGCGTCCATTTGTCCCCAGATAACATGGCAAAATGGACTTGAATCTTCATCTCTCATGCAACAGAGGCAGGACAGAGAGCTTGCGCGAATTATGACCCCTCAGATGAGGCTCACAATGAGAAATGGGTTTTGAAAAGGTTATCCTGCGCTTGGGAGCAATCCGTTCAGAACAAAACCAATTTTAGGAAACCCGAGGAAGAGCAGGCAAATGCAGAAATGCATATAGTTAAAGCGCACCAGAACCCCGCATGGATAAATGAGAGTAGGAACAGCCCACCCCAGCCCAAATCGCAGGAGTGTTACAACTGTGGTCAATTAGGACACTTTGCACGAGAGTGCAACGAGCCACAGAAACCACAGAGAGCCCAACAGACAGGCACCCTAAATAGGAATAGGGCAAAGCCTATTCATAGTGTTAGCGCCCGTTGAGGCATGAACGGCACAGACTGATGGTGTTCGGGCTCCCCAACTTGGGTCTGCGACACCCTTTGGGATACATCCGGTCGACCGGTCAAAGCAGGCAAAGTCTGGGGTCAGCCCGTTGAATTTCTTTGGGACACAGGAGGATCCCGCACCACGCTCAATTCCTCCACGATGTTTCAGAGGGACACATGGCCCACTACAGACACCATCACCCTCAGCGGCTTTACAGGCCACTCACAGCAGGGACACATCACAGCCCCTGAATCCATACAAATCGGCAATATAACAACCAAGCACCCCATAGTGTTAGTTGATCTGCTCCACACAACAGAACACATTTTAGGAATCGACTTTATGAGCTCCCATAACCTTTCATTTCATCCAGTCAACCAATGTCTCTGGAGAATGGCAAAAGCAACACACGCCCCCGCCATGCTCACAGTAGGAGAATATGCAAATAGGATCAGCTCAGTTGGAGATTACTGGTTTGACCCGAGAACAATTAGTGCAGACAAACAGGTTAGGGAAGTCCTGCAAGAACACAAAGCAGCATTTGCACAGCACGAGCACGACTGTGGCAAAATGGCTAGCTCTGTGCAGATTACAGGTCTTGACACCAGACCCCAGAAACAGTACGGATTTCCCAAAGAAGCAGAGGGAGAAATCTCAAAAGTGATAGATAGCTTGTTAGAACAGGGCGTACTGAGATCAGTAGCCTCCACTAATAATGCCCCGATTTGACCCGTCAGGAAATCTGATGGATCATGGCGACTGACCATTGATTACCGGGAACTGAACAAAGTGACCCCAGCAGCAGCCCCCACCGTAACCACAGTTCCCGAGATCATGCTCAAGCAGGTACTCCAGTCACGATTCTTTACGGTTTTGGACATTAGTAACGGCTTCTGGTCCATTCCATTGGCTAAAGCGTGCCAGTAGAAATTTGCCTTCACTTTTAAAGGACAGCAGTATACGTGGACGTGCCTTCCACAACACCCCCTCCATTTTCCACCGACAGCTGGCAAATGGATTCGCTAAATTTTCCCGCCCCGAAAGTCTGGTCCAGTATGTGGACGACCTGCTACTACAGACAGGCATAAAAGCAGGGCACATTTCACTTCTAGCAGAACTCCAAGGACTCCTAAAAGAAATTGGATGTACGGTTAACCCCAAAAATGCCCAGATTTTGGAAGAAAAAGTGATATACTTGGGAACAGTTATCGCGCATGGTAAACGTGAGATCGAGCCGAAAAGGATTGACTCGTTTGTCAAATTGCCCCTTCCCCACAATGTCTCAGCCCTCCGGTCGCTTTTAGGACTGGTTGGCTACTGCCGAAACCATTTCGACGGTTTTGCCACTAAAGCAGTGCCCCTCTCGGAACTTCTCAAGAAACAGGCACCTTGGGAATGGCTTCCGCAGCATACTGATGCCGTGGATGCTTTAAAAAGAGCATTCAGGACAGACCCCGCACGACAAGTCCCAGACTCACTTTCCCCGTACGCTATCAAAGTAGCAAGCACCGACCGAACCCTTTCGGCCGTGCTCCTTCAGGAACGGCATGACCAGTTAAGACCTGTAGCATGCGCATCCCGAGTATTAGGCCCTGTTGAGCAAGGATTTTCTGCGTGTGAAAGGCACCTGCCCGCAGTTTTTTGGGCAGTACAGTACTTTTCATACATGACAGGACTCAACCCCATCACCATCTTCACAGAACACACCTCAACACAGGTATTATTACACGGCCGACTTAAAGATGGCACAGTCAGCCAAATCCGAGCAGCCCGTTGGACCCTTCTTTTACATCACAGTTAAAAGAACAAAGACACACACTATCCTTGCGGATAATTTACAGTACCCAGGCACCCCTCATGAATGTGAGATTATCTCCACACAGCACAACACAGGCCCATTCATTCCAAAAACACCTCCCAGGAAGATGGGTAGTTCACCCCAGAGACCCAAGCCCACAGAAACTTGCGCACCCCAGAAAATCTATGTGGATGGCTCCTCCACAGTTTTGGACAGCAAACGCATTACAGGATGCAGTATTTATGTAGAGGACGCGCAGGGACAAGCCCTAGAAGAGATTTCCCTAAAGTTGCCAGGACACTTAGGCTCGCAGGCAGCAGAACTGGCAGCGATAGCATACATAGTAGACCACCCCGATTAGTTCCCCATCCCAGCAGACATCTACTCCGACAGCCTGTTTGTCTGTCATAGCTTAACCGAATTCCTACCCCTGTGGGAGACAAGAGGATTTGTTTCCGCAGACGGAAAATCCCTACCATCAGCCCCATTACTCCGCCATATTTTAAAGCAGGCAAAGGACAGGAAATACGGCATTGTAAAAGTTCGCAGTCACCACCGGTCTTCCCCACCTGGAAATGTTAAAGCAGACGCCCTAGCAAAAGCAGGTTCTAGGCATGGTTATTTTTGGAACACCGCCGAAAGCGCCCCAGTACACGCAGTTCAGGTCTCACAGACCAACATACAGGATTTAGCCCAGGCACAGAAACAGGACGAGAAGCTCAGGGAAGTTTTAAAGGGAACCTTCCCAGCCGCTTATGACAAATTTAAAAATTCCATGACCACACATGACGGTGTGATTCTTAAAGACAGCCTTTATGTAGTTCCAGAGC
The DNA here is from genome assembly GCF_902713615.1 of Scyliorhinus canicula. Lineage (NCBI taxonomy): Eukaryota > Metazoa > Chordata > Chondrichthyes > Carcharhiniformes > Scyliorhinidae > Scyliorhinus > Scyliorhinus canicula. The sequence continues at coordinate 64,089,576 of NC_052157.1, forward strand.
AGGATAGGAACCAACTCATTTGTTTGTTCCATGACAATCATGGACATCAGGGAATTGAACCCACTTTAGCCCACCTCAGACCGCTCTGTTGGTGGCCAAATTTGAAAGCCGACGTAACACACTACGTTGAGAATTGCTTGATCTGTGCCGAGAACAATCCAGACAGATACGCAAAGAAGGCTCAACTTAGCCACACCCGCCCCGTTAATGGCCCATGGACTAACATCCTGATAGACTTCATAGGACCCCTACCCCCTTGCAGAAACGGGAATAAGTATGTGTTTGTGGTCATCGACACCTTCACAAAATGGGTGGAAGCATTTCCATCGCACAGTTGATAGCACATGTGAAGGCGGCGCAACCCGCAGCCGCTGTGAGAATGGGAACAAGGAAGCAACAAAGCAAGGCTTGTTTTGGTAAGACAGTGCATGCCACTGAGTTTGAAGTAGGGCAGCAACTAATGCTTTCCCTTTACAACCCCAGCACATTCCTGTCACCTAAGTACTCAGGTCCGTACTCTATTTCGGACAAAGTAAGCCCCTCTGTCTACAAGATAAAATACCCTAATAGAAAGTCTGCGTGGTTTCATATAAACCAGCTCAAGGCTTATGGCTCACAGAACAACCACACACACCACATCCTGCTCGCAGCAGCAGACGAGCTCGCCCCGCCCACAGAAAACGCATTTCTACCCTCCCCAGCCAGTCCAACCCGTCCTCAGACTCAACTTCGAATCCGCCCCCTGACACACGACTCCGCCTCTCCCCACCCCCAGACAGCAGCGACAGTGACTGCGAAAGCACTGACGACAGCCACAGCACACCATGATACTATCCCCCTACACCAGGCCCCACTCCCAGCAACTCCGAGTACAATTCAAGTGATCCCTTCGAGATCACACACATTAAAGCCCCAGACCCAGACCTACCACCCGACAATTACGAATTAAACAATTCAAAACTAGACACACGATTCTGGCACCGGGACAATTCATTCAGGCTCATCAGGAATGATGAGATGGACCCCAAGTCACCGCACGCAGCTTTAGCATGACTTCTACAGTCAAGAGTATGGCAGCCGGGAGAAGATGATGACATTGAGTCTGACTCCCACCACGCGAATCCCTTTGCGACCCTGTTCGCAACTGAAAACTGAGGCGTCCAGATGATGTTTAAAAGGAACCGCGAGAGATAAGGTGTCCTTTCTGATGGAACCGGCACAATATTTGTTGCATGTTTGTTTGTACGTGTTTGTTAAATGTTCAGTGTTTAGAATTTAAACAGCTTTTCACAGCTCCACGCCACTACTCCTTTAACGCCCCCTGGCAGTTAATGGAACAAGTTTGTCCACGGACAGCCGCCTAGTTTGTCCGCAGAAACCTCTGAGAATTTGCCCAGACACCAATTCGTAATTGCTCTTCTAATTTGAAGGTTGAAGAGGCATTACTGCAACCCATTCTTTCCGGTTACTCAGGCAGTGGAGAAACGGCACTTATCCCCGCTCTGCCTGAGGACCCCCCCCCCCCCCCCCCCCCTTCCCCCATGGTCAGCTAAGCTCGGGTAGGGCACATCCCTTCCTACCCGGGGATTCCATCCAATTTCTACCCGCCGCATCCCATATGCACCTCATTTTGGCTCTTTCATTTCAAAAGTTTGGTTTTGTTGTATAGTGACCCTTCAGTTGTTTTCCTCATGCTATTTACATCCTGAAACATTGGGATGGTAAATCACACAGGCTGCGAGACGGCTCGCACTGTGTCAGTATTTGTCAGATGGTGACCAATTATAAAGGGTAATTTGCAATAAAGGACAGACAGACAAACACACGAGATCTTAAGCAAGATAATGACAGATATTATGCTTGTGTTCACAGAATTCCAGAAGAAGACAAGAAGAGAAAAAAAGGAAAGATGAAGATGACCTCCATCTTTGTCATATGGACACGAGCAGGATCCCTTTGGTTGCGTGCGAACGCTAACACCCTCACCCCCACCCCACAGGCCGTCAATGATTCACTCCCCCACAGTACACACAGCCCAGTAACAGTCAACAGTACCCCGAACTGGTGTGATAAGTTTATCACTTGGTATTCCCTCTCGTATGTCGTTGAAGCACTTTTAGCACTGGCGATACTTTGCAGTATCGTGCAGACCATTCGAATTAAGAAATGGCGAAGGAGAGCCTACCGCTCTCGCACCCCGGTATACAGAATTAGATCCCCTATTTTCGGTTTCCAACAGGCCCTCGATCCCCTTGACATGGATTAAAGTACATTCGTTTTTTGTTTGTGTGTGCTTGTTTGCTGAATTAAGAAATGTGAACTCTGTGTTTGACTGCCAAACCAGAGAAATTTGAATGCTGCTATTTTTGTACAGTTAAGATGTTAGTATATTTTTGAATTGTTTGAGTGAGGATAGTTTATTGAGAATAGTTAGAGGTTCCAGTTTCTTTATTTTGCAATGCATGTCCTTAATGCCATAGCATTAGAAGTTTGATGATGTGTGTATGTAAAATTGTTTAGTTAAAGATATGTTGCATAGTTAGGGTCAGAGTAGAGCCTAATCATGGGTGCCCGCTTGGTCAGGGAACAAAGACATCGCAGTAGTGTGATCCTTCATACTTCGTGTTGAGGGTCACAAGGAGGGAGTGTAGCCACCTGGGGTGACCACATCCCGATTCCAAAATGGATACTCGCAAAGGGTGCAGGGAAAAATGGACAGCACTAGAAAAAAACGAGCAGGTGCAAGGTTTCCAGTGGATTGGAACTTGCAGAACCCAGACAGAACTGAAACTACAAGCCATTAGCATAGTAATGAGCTATCTCCGGGGGCAAAAGGAAACATTGAAACAATCGGTACCAGGACAGACTCCCCAGCACCAGTGGAGGCTAAAACAAAGGCAGGCCAACGGTTACCTAGAGCCCAACGATCGGGGAACAACCCCGTTATTGGAGAGAATCGATACAAATGATTGGGACATGGTCCAATTAATTGGGACCAAGTCCAGGGACCGCCCAGAAGGGCGCAAAACCCTGGGGGCCATAAAACAGAGTCCCCAAGGTTAGTTTACTCTCTTGCTCTTACTCTTACTCCTCTTCCTCACATTCACCTTGGCATTAGTCTCTCAGCTACGAGAGGCCCGCCAAGCACCAACCACATAAGTCGAAGGTCAACGCACGCTACGAGATAGACGCTCCTAGCTACTATTCTATACCAGTTCGAAGCCAACAGTATCGGAACCGGACAACGGCCATTGTTCCTCTGACTGAGTGGGCACTCGAAGTTAAGTATAGGCTTTTAGTAGTAGCTGTAGTTTAGCGAGTAGAGTTTATGTATGAGTAATAATTGACTGTGTGTAACTAAATGTGCATTGATATCAAACTTACTAACTGGTGTATCGAGTCATTGATCAGTATTCGGTTTGAACCTTGTGGTGGTATCAGAAAGATACCTGGCAACTCTTGAGCAAAGGTAATTATAACAGAGCAAATTAAGGGAAAGCATAACGAGCAACAACCTTCCTTGCTGAAAATTACACACAGTGCCAGTCAGATCTTCCCCACTCTGTTGTACACAAGGTTTTGTTCTGGGCAGTATGTTCAGTCCTTCATTCCAAGAAGGCAACACTGACATCAGGAACAGTAACAATGAAAACTTTGGCAAACGTTTCCCAAAACCATGCTCCACCTGATAAGGTATGAGTGGGCAGTGTAGGAGGGGAACTAATGAATATGGTTTAATTACAACGATTTTTCAGGGCAAACAATAATTATAGTCCATTAAAGGATTTTGATCAGCATATTAGACAGTAGAGGAAAATTTCACAATGTAGCAAAAGATCAAATGGGACTAATTAAATGCTTACGTAGCAATAGAAGCCACCTGTGAGACACTCAATGGCGTGTTTTTCAGTCCAACTGGATTTTAGTGACCTCAGAAAACTTATTTTTCCAAGCCACCTGTGAGACCCTCAATAACATGTTTTTCAGTCTAACTTGGTGAAAGAAACTAGCTATTTCTTGTCAGTAAAAGAGGATTAATTAATAAGTTGAATTAATAATTGACTTAAAAAGCTCAATCAGAAACCATTTTAAATGGATTCCATCATGACTGTGCAAAATGGATATTGCTTGCCTTTGCAAAATGGACATTGCTTGCTTCTGCAAAATGGATATCTGTTTGCAAGGAACAGCTTGCAACGAGCTGAGCAAGTGCAACATTTCCAATGAAGGTCAGGTTGACATGAGAGTTCATATGAGCCTTCCGTTGTCCAAAAGAAGGAATCATAAGACAAAGCGCATACCAGTGCAATAAGAACAGATTTTGCATACCAATACACACTAAAGAATTTGAAGATGCAACATGACTGATAATTCCAAGTTAATGTTGCATATTGAAGATTGACAACCCAATCATCAAATCAAATGTATTGAAGACCCATCCAAACCAATCAGCATGTTATAGGGGCAGGAATAGATTGACTTAGACTGATAACAAATTCCTAAAAAGGTAATAGTTTTAGGCTATTATTTCCATTCTAGAATCATCCTATACTTTTTGCCTAAGAACTCATCTGCTATCTTTGTTTCACATTTTCTATTTCTAGTTCTATCCGACGCAGCTGTTTTGCTTCATGCAAAGAAATCGTTACTGCTATTGTATTTTGAATTCAAGTCGTTCTGTCAGTTACTAAATCTGATTCTCAAAACAGTCTTTTGCAGACAAGGACTGAACTAAGAACTTTGTAAATTCTGTAACGAGAATTTCTGTCATAATCGATCAATAGATACCTAATAAAATTACTTGGCACCCGAAGCGGATAGACAAGATTCTGCATTGTTAGTTGCATGGTCGGCGTTACTTAATATATGCAATAACAGGAAAGTGTAGATCTTACACTTAGTTTTCTAAGATGTAAAGACACAGACACAACGAGCATGTTGACAACAAGAGATTAGGGAAAGAGCCAGAGAAAGATAAGGGGAGCAAATACTCACTCTGCCTGGGTAAACACCTGTAATTTGTTTAATGTAAAGTTAGAACCAGACAATGATCAAATGTAAATTATGCCTTTATCCACGTGATCTACAATGTATGATTATTACTTGGTTTCTCAGTTGGATAGAGCCAGCTCCACAGGATGTTTTCTGAGATTGTGCTCTCTCAACGCATTGGCTAATAAATGTTTGTTCTGTACCAGGGCCTCCTGAGATTATTTTGGTTAATAGTCTACTCCACAAAAGTAGCAAGGGAACTTTGAAGGTGGAGACTGAATTTCAGAGAAGCGTGAAGATCATAATGCAATCAGATATTACTTCCTCTGGATTACAGTTTTATTATTTGAATGAAGCTAATGCAGAGCCAGTTACAAATGTTTCTCTAAACCTTGAGACAAATCACACTTGGACTTAGAGCCAATCCACAATTTAGACTATACTTCGAATTATATGATTTTCTAACCACATCCCTTCCAATACTGAAGACTCCATACTTAATTCTCAGAGTAATTGGATAAATGTAATAAAATGTACTCAAAAATAAATGAGTCTGTTATTCCCTAAAATCAGAGGCCTTTAGTTTACAAAAGAAATCAGATTCTATTACAATACAATATTTCAGAATAATAACACATAATTTAGGATAATTTTTGTGATTAAGGTAATGAAGATTTAGTGACAGGCAAGCACAGGTTTGCACTCCTCTCCTGCTACAATGCCATGTTCATTGTTATCGCAATGCCCTGGTTTACCAAGGCCTAATGTCATCACACCAAATCTCCCAATAAATTCTTCCTGACCCAAGGATTGAATATACTTTGTACATACACAGGTAGTCATCATCACAAAGTTCCCTTTCTTCGGTATAAACCTTTCTCTCTCTGTTTCTCAAACTGTATCTTCTACTTTCAGTCTCTTTGATCACTTGTTCATTTGTAGATCCCAAAGTATTTCCAGAACAAACAACTGTGAAATAAATAAAAAAGATCATGGACAGAACTTGAATAAATTAAATGTAATTCTTGGTGCATGTAAAGTTTGTTTATTTTTTGAATGATCAAGAGAACAAAGAACATACAGTGCAGAAGGAGGCCATTCGGCCCATCGAGTCTGCACGGGCCCACTTAAGCCCTCACTTCCACCCTATCCCCGTAACCCAATAACCCCCCCTAACCTTTTTTGGTCAGTAAGGGCAATTTATCATGGCCAATTCACCTAACCTGCATGTCTTTGGACTGTGGGAGGAAACCAGAGCAGCCGGAAGAAACCCACGCAGACACGGGGAGAACGTGCAGACTCCGCACAGACAGTGATCCAGCAGGGAATCGAACCTGGGACCCAGTCGCTGTGAAGTCACAGCACTAATCACTTGTGCTACCATGCTGCCCAGCAGCTGCCAATTCTGAAGATATTTATCTCGTTCAGCAAGACACGGAATTAATGTATCTTCAGACACTGCTGCAGTGGTCACATTGTCATGTCAAGCATTTATTCATCCTTGAAACTGTAGCCACCGAAGTTGGCCATTCCCTCAATACAAAATGGAGGAACGCAAAGCTTGCAGGTTAAAATGGACAAAGCTGCACCAAGCCAATGTGTATTCTGTCGGCTAAGCGAGCAGACAGCACCGAAACAAACATTCCGCATACTAATGAGGCAATCTCCAGGATAGTTAACATAGTAATGGAACGATCCCAGGGACAATGGACACAAATAGGGAAGTGATTGCAACAGTGTATGGGAAACCAGACACCCCGGCACCAGCGGGGTTCGAAAACAAAGCACCTGAAGGCCCGCCCAATAGCCGAGGGACAGCCTCAGTATTGGGGGGATTCAAACAAATAGATTAGGAAGAGACCCAATCGATTCCCAGCAGGTAGAGGAACCGACCAAAAGGGCGCGATCCCTGGGACCTACAAAAGACAGGCCCCTAACTTAGTTTTTCTTCTTGACCAGCCCTCCTCTCTTGACTAGCCCTCTGGACCAGCCTTTACCGAAGGAGACCTTCACCGAGAGAGAGGAGAGGTTTGGGACAGCAGCCGCCAGCAAGTAAGTGTCTCACAACAATCGCTACCAGAGATAGACACTCCTGACCCCTTTTTAACCCGTACCAACCTGAAGTCTGCGGACCAGTGCAGAGCAAGAGGCCTTGTCCCCTGATCCTGCAGTTCCCTTTAAGATAAGTATTGGTTTATTTAGTGGTAGGAATAGTTTAGTCATCTGGCGTGTGCATGAGTAGATTATAATTGTATTATAATAAACTCCTTTGTTTGAACTTACTAATTGGTGTATGGTTTTATTGCTTTGAACTTGACCTTGAAACTTGTGGCGGTATCTTAACGATACCTGGCAACTCCAGAGCTAAGTAACGAAACAGCCAAATCGAGTGTTAAGCACACTCACCCAGAACAAGCAACAAAACGTCCTCAAATATACTTTACTGAAATCCTTTACGCCAGGACAAATACCATCATTGGATTAACTACGAGCATCACTTCTCCAAACCAAGGTACCTGTTTTTCGGTTGATCTTTTTCACAGAAACAATCTCTTTCTTATCCGTGACTGTGTCATTCGAGAAGCCCAGAGTTCCATCATTTTTATCCTCTTCTGAATGGAATATAAACGACAATGGAACTTTTCGGTTCTGAAATGCAGAATGCCCAGACTTTTTGAATTGCGACAGAGATTATATGGAAAACAAAGTATTTATCCATATTCCTCTCCGTTATTTCTTGTATTATGGACCAGGATTTAGAGAACACCAAAGTGTATCATAGAGTTCACCTGACCCACAACTTTAACTCAATTTTGGTTCTGGGGAGCACAAGGGCCCACTTTGCAGTTGTGATGCAACAGAGAGCTAAAGTATGTTTAAAACAAACTAATGTTTATTCTATGAAACCAGTTAACATTTTATAAACACACAGGAAACATCTACAAACACTGATACTTTCCCAAATACAATATTCTATAGGTAACCCTTAATAAATTCCCCCAAACAACATCCATAAGTTAAATCCTTTTTAAAATTAAGACGGCAGGTGGCCAGAGTGCGAAAGGTGCTGCTACAGAGGGGAAGGCAGGCAGGGGGTTTGGGTCTTCCGACCCTGATGTACTACTACTGGGCAGCGAATGTGGAGAAGGTGCGGAGCTGGGTTAGAGGGGTTGATTCGCAATGGGTCAAAATGGAGGAGAGTCTGTGCAGGGGGTTGGGACTGAAAGCACTGGCAACAGCGCCTCTCCTGATAGCTCCGGTTGTTGATTCCTGGTTAATTTGCTGTCAGTCTAGATTCAATAAAATCTGAGATGGATTTGCAGGTATCATATCATTTAATAATAACTAACTTGCAAGGCTGACTCAATCCATAGGACCTCAGGACACACACACTGTCTTCTGAGAGCCCAGAATAAAGAGAGAGAGTATACAAAGAAATTTCTGCTGATATATTCAAACTCACAGTAAGATTCACATATAAGCTTCCCATTGGTCATTCTATACACCTCCTGACCTGGCCCTATATCCTAATTGGTCACTTTGCATTGTAACCCCAGCATCCTTTTCACCATGCTCACCACGAGGTTCCCATCCCCCGCGAGCCATGCTCTGCTCTGCTCTTTCCTTTGTTCTGTCTGTGAACACAGTACGCTCAGGGTCCTGCGGTCCACCCCCTACCATCAGACCGGCCCTACTAACATCGGACCGGCCCTACTATCTATCCTATCTTAACTAATAATTCTAATTTTATCACATTCATTTATTCATTTCCTCACGGTGAAATACTCAGTGAGTCCAGTAATAATAGCTTCATTGAAAATCTGGAGGCAGTTTCGCCAACACTTCGGGTGTGGGGCAGGGTCAAGGGAAATGCCGATTCGGGGGAACCACAGATTTGAGCCAGGGAGGTGGGATGGAAATTTCCGGAAATGGGAAGAGAGGGGATTAAGACGCTAAAAGATTTGTTTCTTAGGGGTCGGTTTGCCAGATTGAAGGAGCTGGAAGCGAAGTATGGGATGGAGCAGGGAGAAATGTTACATGCAGGTTCAGGATTTTGCCAGAAAGGATATACAGAGCTTCCCGGAGGAACTGACCTCCACATTGCTGGGAGAGGTGCTGACGACAAGGGGACTGGAGAAAGGGGTAGTGTCAGCGGCGTACGGAGCAACTTTGGAAGAGGATAAGGCACCACTGGAAGGGATCAAAGCAAAGTGGGAGGAAGAGTTGGGAGAGGTTATAGAGGAGGGGGTCTGTGAGGTGCTCCAGAGAGTAAATGTCTCCACCTCATGTGCGAGGTTGGGGCTGATGCAGCTGAAGGTGGTATACAGGACACACCTCACGAGGGCGAGGATGAGCCGATTCTTTGAAGGAGTAGAAGATGTGTGTGAGCGTTGCGGGGGGGCCCCCGCTAATTACGTATGTTTTGGTCCTGTCCAAAGCTAGAGGATTACTGGAGGAGGTTTTTAGGGTAATCTCTAAGGTGGTGCATGTGAAACTGGACCTGGGACCCCGGGAGGCCATATTCGGGGTGTCGGACCAGCCTGGGTTGGAAACGGATGCGGAAGCAGATATCGTAGCCTTTGCCTCGTTGTTCGCCCGAAGGCAGATCCTGTTGGGATGGAGAGCAGCCTCTCCACCCTGTGCCCTGGCGTGGCAGGGGGATCGGCTGGAATTCTTCACTCTTGAGAAGGTTAAGTTTGAACTGAGGGGAAGGACGGAGGGGTTCTACAAGTCAAGGGCATTATTTATTATGAAAATGTGAAAAAGGAGAATAAAAATATTTAAAAACAAAAAACATAAAGACAGCAGGTTTAAATGCTCTATAATTATTATTATATATTTTTATGGTTATAATATTCAGTATATACTCAGTTTCCTCTTCCGTGTATGCTTTCTCATACATCCGTTTTATTTCTATATCTTTCTGTTGTAAGTCCGCCAATTTAAAAATATCAGCCTCATCCTCCATCTGTTCATGTTTTTTTCCAACCATCTGATCAAAAATTGTTTCTGATAATTGAACTTCAACTTTATCTTCACTATTTGATTTCTCCTCTTGTCTTAACCTGTGAGTTTGCGATCATGTTACTAAACAATCCGAAAGAATCCCAGGATATTCGTCCTTCAACACTTCAGTTGTCTGATTTTCCACTGGCTTATCAACCACAGTCGGCATCACTCCCACCTGCGATCCAACTATATCATTACACAAGATAAACTGTATTCCTAGACCAGATAGTTTCTCTATGACTCATACTACCACTTCACCACTCTTCACTGAACTTTCCAACATTACCTTATATAATTGGACACTGTTCTTCTTACCCGGAATTCTACATATTACCACCTTTTCTGGCAATATTCTTCCCAAAATACATAACTCCTCATCTCTTACCATTGAAGATCGAGTAGCTCCCGTATCTCTTAAAATTGTGACTTCTTTACCCAAACAAGTAAATTCTTTAAAGAGATCTGGCAACTTCTTATCAATCACCTCTTAGACCATAAGACCATAAGACATTGGTCTTATTCAATGATCAGGTTGTACAATCTTTTGCACCTCCTTCACTTCACTTGCGATTTCCTTTAGCACTTTAACAAACCCCACTGTTTTATCCTGTTTTACCACATCAGCCTTCCCCGTGGCTTTACTGTGACTTTACATGGCCTAGTTTATTACAGTGAAAACATTTGAAACTTTTCATTTCTCTTCCATCCTCCTAGATTTCATTTTTAATCCGAGGTACACTCTCCTTATTATCTCCCATCAGATCTCCTTTATCTCTACAACTTGAGAATTTCTCTTTTCCCCAGTTTCAATCACTTACAGGCTGAAACTGATGTCGGAAACCAAGCTTTGATTTATGAACTAATTCATAATCATCTGCCGTTTCTGCAGATGACCTCGCAGTTTTAACCCTCTGCTCTTCCACATGAGTTCTCATTGCATCAAGAATTGAATTTTTAAACTGCTCCAAAAGTATAATTTCTCTGAGTGCTTCATACGTTTGGTCTATTTTCAAAGCCCTTATCCACCTATCAAAGTGACTTTGTTTGATCCTTTCAAACTCCATGTATGTTTGGCCAGGTTCAGGCACTTCAGGCACTAGTTCATGTGCACCGAAGATGGATTTTTTCATCTCCTCATACTTCCCAAATACCTCCTCCGATAGTGATGTAAACACTTCACTGCCGACCAGCTTTGTTTGAATCAGTAAAACCTCAACCACATGTCGTGACCATTTAATTTGTTTAGCCACCTTCTCAAATGAAATGACAAAGTCTTCTACCTCCTTCTCATTAAACCTTGGCAATGTTTGGACATGTTTAAATAGATCCCCACCAAGCCTTTGACTATGGCGCACTTTCTCTTTATCCTCATCACTATCCTCCAACTGTACATTTCCCTTTACATCCGCCAATTTTAACTGACTGTCATGTTTCATGGGAATTTTCTGAAGTTCAAACTCTCTCTTTTTCCCTTTCCTCTCTCTCTTTTTCTTTTGCTAGGGCTATTCTTTATTTCTTTCTTTTCTCTCCTTTTATTTTTCTCTGCTCTGTATCTCCCTTTTTCTCTCATTTCCTATTCAAGCTGCTTTAATTCTTTTTCATGTTCAAGTTGCTTGATTTGGAACTGAATTTTTGCCATTTCTACTGAGTGAGATGTATCTCAAACAATTTTTAATGCTCAGCTAGCGCCTTAAGTACCTCTTCATTTTGTGTGCTATCAGGTAACAATGTTTTTTGCCAAATTTAAAAGCCGTTTTTTAGTCTTTGTAAGGTATTGCATGTGACCTTCTCCACCCCACAAAAACTTCCGAGCCTCCAAAAGAGCCATTGCCCACAACGCACTCTCTACTTAAACTGGTATACCACGCCTGAAAAGCAAACACAAATATGCTCACCCCTCTCTGGCTTTAAGTTCATTGAGCCAATCCAATCACAAAAAATAAACTTTTAATCTGAACGAGCCCCCAATTTATTTGGGGCCAGGGTTTATAGAACACCAATGTGTATCATGGAGTTCACCTGACCCACAACTTTAAATAGATTTTGGTGATGGGGAGCAGAAGGGCCCACTTTGCAGGTGTGATGCAACAGAGATCTAAAGTATGTTAAAAACAAAACAATGTTTATTCTATGAATTCAGTTAACATTTTATAAACACACAGTAAACATCGTATCAACTACAAACACTGATACTTTCCCAGATACAATATTCTATAGGTAACACTTAATAAATTCCCCCAAACAACATCCATAAGTTAAATCCTTTTTAAAATAAAGACAGCTTAGTTTAAATGCTCTACAGAAACAGGTATTATTTGAAATCATCAATGATCTTTTTGAAATCATCAATGATCTGGAGGCATTATTTAGCTTGCAGAGAGAAAGCTCATGATACAGCTGCTTGCTTTAAATGCAGCTCCCCACCTCTGAAAACAAAACTAAACACACGGCAGCTGCCAGCTCAAAAACAAAAGTAAAAGACAGACAGATAGCTGAGCTCTACCCACACAATGACATCACTGCAGCCATTTGTTAAACACCCATTTCTCAAAGGGACTCTCACGACACTTGTATCACATTTGATAAAGAAATGTCCACAAGATCCATTTAAGAAAATCAGTCACTCCTCGTGTAGTACTAAGTCACACATTTCAGACGGTTCCCATGTTTAATACCACCCTCCTGTATTCTCTTCACAGATATCCCAACTGTAGCTAACCCAAGCACAGTCGCTAAAAGAGAAATATTATTGTCCAATAAACATCATTGACTTCTATCTGAGGTACGAAAGCAACCAAGAATGACTTCATTCTGGGGAACCTCGCACTATCTGAATGAAAGCACATCTGCATTTGTACAAGGTAATAAAAATACGAAAAAACCCATAATTGAGTATGACCTATATGAGTAAATAATAATCAGATACTATACAAGGTTTTCTTCTATTCTCTCAGCTTTTCTGAAGGAATGAAAATATGTTCCATAGATGCTAATTATCCTTCATTGGCTTGTTCAAAACTGTACACAACAAAAATTAACAGGAGAATCAGGACTCTGGAAGCATGATGTTAGAGCTAGATCATGGTGCCTTTCAACATTGCACACAACCATATTTTTCGAGTAGAGATCAAGCCATTGAAAGAGCAGTGACCCAGGTTCAGCCCAGTAACTTTGAGATTTCAGTGATGTAGCAGTGATCATTGAGTTTGTCCTTGTGAACCCTGCTGTGCAGCCTCATGGAAACAAAGTTGATGTCCATCGTCTAACTAATGTGCAGATATTCCAAATTGCTCACAGATTTTGGAAGGATTCATCCATCAAGCACATTAAGAACTGTTAATTTACAGTGGGCTCGATTTAATGAAAAGGTTTCTCAGTGTGGTAGCGAGCTGGAACTGTCGCGAGCTTCCCGACGCTCAGACCAGCGGGGCTGTCACCGACCCTGGGGCTCCCAACAGTAGGCCACAGGACGCGATAGACAGAAGGCTGCCTTCAACTCTGATGTGCATCCTGGGGACACACCTAGACGCAGCGGTAGAGCATGGAAGGCTAAACAGGTTGAGGATCACTGAGAGGGCCCTGGAAAGGGGTGAAGGGGGTAAAGGGTGAAAGAGTTGGGGGAGTGGTCGGCAGGGGTGGGGAAGGTGGACGGCACCATCAGGGCTCGGGGAAATTGGGGACACATATGTGTGACATTATCATAAATGTAAAGAACTGTAAGGGTTAATGTTTTGTCCAAATCAACCACTAGAGGGAGCTAGATGTAGAACTATATAAGGCATTGTTGCTAAGCCTTATGGGTGAGAGGTTGAGGAGAAAGCGAGAGGACAGACTGGTGGAAAGACAGTGTGAGTGAGAGAAGATCATAGTTAATGTAACAGTGTAGACATTAGTAGTAGATGAGTGTAGATTATATGTTTATTATCAACTGTGTATGATATCGGAGTGTTAAATCTAATAAAGTAGTGTGAATAAATCTATAGCTTTGTTCAATTTAAAAGCTACTTGTGGTCTTTATGAACATTACACAAAGCATCCTAAAATTAGCAACACAAATAACACAATATGGAAAGCATTAATCAAGTTACACCCATGACATATGACACCTCTGGCACTTGGGAGTTTTGTCGTGCACACCTAACTACAATTGCCAAGTTCCTATTAGCAGTGGCCTTCAACGACATAGCCAGACTGCTCCACGGTCAGTGGGAGCTATGGGTGGTCAGTGAGACAGACAGGCAGGGCCTGGGGCTGTCCATGTAACAGGCACACACAATCCAAGGGGTGGCATGGAGGACTCAATGACGCTGAGACACCCACCCCTCTCCCACCCCACCGAGGGGCGATCCACCCTAATGGTGACGGCCCACCCCAATCACAGATGCCACCCCCAGCAATGGGAAGCAACACCAGTGCCCTCAGGCTCATGGTCCAGTAGTGAAGATGTTTCCTCGCCACCTCGCAGCAGCCATTCCACCAGCTTCACATTTTTAAAAAGGTGTATTAATCAGCACCTCCGTGACCACTTGCTGTGGAGGCGGTTATATCACAGAGGCCGTCAGATTGAGGTCATTCACATTTATTGTATGGAGAATGGCCTTAAGTTTTGATTATTGGTTTCTCGCCACGCCACGGTGGGATCCTGATTTTGCCAACAGGAGCAGGCTGGTTAGATCGCAAACTGATCGGTGCCCCATGTGGTTCTCAATTTTGGCCTCTCCCATGATCTAATGACCTCATTGCCCTGTCGCTCAAGCCCAACATGGCCATTAAATCGCACACAGTATATGCAGGTCTTGAAATTCAAATATGACAAAATGCAGGTCAGGAATATAAATAAAAATACAAGCAAGTTCCCAGGGATTCTAAGCAGACAAGTAAAAGACATAAAATGAAACATTAACTCCAAAGTAGATTCCCGTGTGTAGGCATGCCATGTAGCTGGTGGAGGCAATTGCATGGCATCCAAATCAAACCTTGATGGTTGGACACTGTGCATGAGTACTGCAGGAATAACATCACAGTCACAATAGCCATCATCTGATCACCCAGGGGAAACCACTGGGTCCAGGTACTCCCTCCCGAACAAAACTGTGGGTGAACCTACATCACATGGACAGCAGCAGTCCAATAAGGGAGCACACCCCCTCCCTCACAAGAACAATTATGGATGGGCTAGCCGGTCACACCCCCTGAACCAATATTTTAAAAATGAAGGCAGTGAACGCTGAAAATATGGAGGTCAATTTCGGTCTGAAGGAGAAAGGCTGGTTAATGTTACGGGTGGGACCCTGCAGCTCTATATCTTTCAGATGCTGACAGGCCTGTTGAGAAAATATCGAGCAGTCTGTTTCCATTTGATATATTTGTCTTGTAAGAATTTCTGTCCACACTGAATTACCTTTTTGATGTTGTCTTTCGTCTTCTTGGTATCTTCATTCTTTAAAGGTGGCTTAAAGTTTCTCATCTCTTGAAAATAATAACAATGATGTTTTAGATTTCTCTTGTCTCATATTTCAGCTTTTCACATTTGAACAGGATGGCAATTCCAAAAATGGCATTTTGTTGCTCAAAATAAAATCAAAACATAAATGCAACTAAAAATTAGAAAAAGCCTGCATTAGTTTTATATGTCTACATACATACAAAGATTTTCCAGGACATCTGGGACCGGTGGATGCCTCGGGGGATGGGGTGCATCATCACCTCTGGAAATTATATTTTGGTCTAGTTATTTAAGTTTCTTTTTATGTTGTTTTCCAGTTATAGTTCCCATCAGAGTATGTCACCTATTCTCATTTTATGTTTTTTTGCTGAATTTATTGATTCTTTTGTCTCAGCAAATGAATATACTCATAAGTTAGCATCAGTCATTTATCTAATGGTCCAGAGTGATGTGTTAAATGAGTTGGCTTAACATTGACTGCAACAGGATGCAGTGACACTAGAAACAGGCTTCCGACACAGGAGATGGTCCAACACTGTTTTGTTGAACCTGCTGATTGCTGTACATAATGTGCTGTGTGTTAACACTCTATTAATCTAAACTGATAACCTCTGACTGGCTTGTCCAGACTAGCTCTCTGTCACATGGAGACGGTGTTCAATGCCTTGTGCACTCTATCTCTGTAGCTGTGTCCCGTGAGAAGAGCGAGAGTCTTGATGCTTGCGTGTTTTGTTGGGTTAAGTGTCCTGTCTGGTGATTGGTTGCTCTGTGTCGTGTGCGTTTATTGGTTATCCTGTGTCTCAGTCACTGCTTGTCTGCATCTCATTATATACATGAATGGATATTATGGCGTCTCCCCTTTTTGAAATAAAGTTTGGAATGTGGCTGTATATACAGGTATGACTATGTGCAAGTGGTGAGAGAACAAACATATGTACATGGGAAGGTGTCTAGTGTGCAGATACAGAGCAAACTGAATAAAATTTACAGGATTGAAGTCTATAGATTCAGTCTTTGTGGTGAGCAACGAATTCTTGTCGATCGCCTCAGAGGTGGAGGGGGGAGGCCAGCAGCTAGTCTGGTGCATGGATGACTGAGGTGGCATTCGGCTTGAGTAATATCTTGTAGTGAAATGGGAGCGCACCCATCCCATCAAACACATTGTGATATTGTGTGAGAATGTCATCTATCTCAGCCTGTAGATTTGCATTGGGCGAGACAGTCGCAGGAGGACATGGCATGGACTCGCGGGACTAGATTTAGGAGTTTGTATGCACGAGCACCGAGCAGGGATGCCTTGTCAGGCTGGACGATCTCGAATCTTAACATCGCCTTGATTGCCTTGTGAGATACACCGAGCTGACATGATCCACTAGTAGCTATGGCATTGCCATTGTAGTCAAGGAGCTGGCAGGCTGGTGGAAGAATGCTAGGTTGGTCATGGATGCTGTCGAGTATGACTGGGATATGAGGTTCGCAGACGCGCCAGTGTCCAATTTGAATCGGATGCGACACTGGTTGACCGTGATGGCAGCACACCACTCGTCGTCAGGATCCACACTCAGAATTGAAAGGCGGTTTGCAAGCGCACGGAGACCAGCTCGCGTGTGGTGATGATGCCCACCCGATATGGAGACTCTAGGCAGTCAGTATTGGGATCCGTTGGGCTTTCAGGATCCGAATCCTGCATGCCTTGCTGTACGCAGCGGACATGTCTGCGATGCATCCCGGTGGAGCGGACCTGCAGAGGGCCGCATAATGTCCAGGCTCTCCACACTGTTGACATCACCTTCCTTTGGCTGGGCATTCCCGCTTTAAATCGGCGAAGCCACAATTTTGACATGTCATGATGCTGATGTCAGCGCATTCTGTGCGCCTTCTCGCATGTGCAGTGCGGTCGGCCGATGTTCGCACATGCACAGTAGGGTCTTCGGCCTCATCGTCCTCCCGGTCGTGCATGCGTAGGGACCTGGGAAAAGCGCACGAAGCGGCCACTCTCCTCGATGCTCAGGCCTTGCATTTTTGCGCTGGCCTGCCTCGTGGGAGGCCAGTTTTGCAGTTTCTGCCGCCCTGATGTGGGAGTAACGATTTCTGGCACGCTCATGGTCACTTCGATGGCGACGGAAAGGGTCAACTGTTTGATTTTGAGGAGCTGCTCCCACAGGGAGTCGGACTGGACCCCGAAAACGATCTGATCACAGATCATGGAATCAGCCGTCGAGTCACAATTACAGGACTGCGCTAGGATGCGGAGATGGGTCAAGAAGGACTGAAAAGGTTCATCCTTACCCTGAAGCCTCTGTTGGAAGATGTACCATTCAAAGTTCTCATTCACCTCGACTTCGCAGTGGCTGTCGAATTTCAGCAGAACTGTCTTGAACTTCGTCTTGTCTTCGCCCTCAGCAAACGTGAGCGAGTTAAAGATGTGGATGGCGTGATCCCCCAGTCAACAAGAACAGCACGATCTTCCTGGCATCTGATGCTGCCTCGAGGTCGGAGGCCTCGATATACAGGAAGAACTTCTATTTTGAAGATTTTCCAGTTGACGCCGAGGTTGCCGGAGATCCGAAGTTGTGCGGGGGGCTGGATCTTTTCCATGCCGCTAGATGGTTGCTTGCTGGTCGTTGCAGATTCACTCGAGGTAAGTTCATTCAAGTTAATAGTTGCCTGGTACCATGATGTGTTAATTGAGTTGATTTAGCATTGACTGCAAATGGATGCAGTGCGACTAGAAACAGGCTTCCAACACAGGAAATGGTCCAACACTGTGTAATTGAACCTGCTGATTGCTGTACATGATCTGTTGTGGGTTGACACTCTATTAATCTAAACTGATAACCTCTGACTGGCTTGACCAGACTAGCTCTGACACATGGAGACGGTGCTCAATGCCTTGTGCACTCTATCTCTGTAGCTGTGTCCTGTGAGAAGAGCTAGTGTCTTGATGCCTTGTGTGTTTTAAAGTGTTAGTGTCCTGTCTGGTGATTGGTTGTTCTGTGTCTGGTGATAGGTTAGCCTGTGTGTCAGTCACTGCCTGTTTGCATCTCATAATACACATGAGTGGATATTATGACAGAGCTCCAGTCAAACTCTGGGAAATGTTGTTCAATTCACATGAAGGCAGGTCCATGTGGAGTTCACACATTCTCCCCATGTTTGCGTGCGTTTCGCCCCCACAACCCAAAGATGTGCAGGCTAGGTGGATTGGCCACACTAAATTGCCCCTTAATTAGAAAAAATTAATTGGGTACTCAAAATGTATTATTTTTAAATCACATGAAGACACCAAGACAATCAACTAATGCTGAATGAAAGTGAAAGAGTTATAAAGAGAAGTTAAGACAAATATCATTCAATTTCCTTATCTTCCAACTCTCTAAAACACAAAAGTAATCAGGGTTATTTAAAAAAAAAAATCTTTATTGTCACAAGTCAGCATACATCAACACTGCAATGAAGTTACTGTGAAAAGCCCCAGGTTGCCACATGCCGGCTCCTGTTTGGGTGAACAGAGGGAGAAATCAGAATGTCCAAATTACCGAACAGCACATCTTTCGGGAGTCATGGGAGGAAACGAGAGCACCCGGCGAAAACACAAGCAGACACGGGGAGAACGTGCGGACTTCACACCAACAGTGACTCAAGCCAGGAATCGAACTTGGGATCCTGGAGCTGCAAAACAATACTGTTACCCACTGTGCTACCATGCTGCCCCTCATCAAAAAGTGCTTTAAATATTTTAATGAAGGAAAGATATTCAATTTACGTGGTGGATTTTTTACACAACGTTTCGGTGCCCAATCTTCATCCGAATCACTAGATTCATCCACACGGGGTTGATGCCTCCTGCCATGTCTTGACATGAATGCTGGCTTTGGTACATTCAATCCTGTAAAATATAGAATATTCCAATTACCTCCAGTATTTACTTCAACTTCCTTGCTGTTAGAAGGTACCTGTTGAATTAATACAACTATTTTGGAATATTTTGGTAAGGGCAGTAGAGAGGCTTTCCTTCCATCTTTGGCACCTGAACTTAAATCTTGCCCAAACTCATCAGATGAAAATATACATGTGATGCTAGAATGCTGGAAACCTAGCACATGAGAGTTTTATCACAGATGTTATTTCTGGTACCTCACTGATCCCTACTGCAGCAATGTTCTGTGCTGTACTGTTCTATGTTCTATGTTCTAATTGTAGAGTCTAAAGAAAGAAGTTCTACATTTGCGACAGCTGGTGGTCACTCGCAGGTCCAAGGGAAAGGCAGGGTAATAATGACATCTGAGATGCACAGTTCATCTCCATTATTCCAAAACATAATTTTTATTCCTGAGTTAGTATCTAATGAGTGTGGTTTAGTGGCTTAGCGCGCAGCGTTGGGGAAAGCCACACTGATACAATTGGAAGTGTACAATTGGAAGTGTACTTTGGGGGAAAATGAACAAACAGAATTTGAAATAAGAACAGGAAATGCTGCAAACAACCCCCAGATCAGCCAGCATCTATCACGAGGAGGGAGGGAGGAAAGCTTCAAACACTATTTTTCATCCTATTCCACTCATCTCCACATCAAGTGAAATAGAATAGTACTGTTCAGTACTTTTTTTTTTCAATCACCACTGGACATGGCCAGCTGGGCCAACATTCATTGCCCATCTCTAATTAAATTGAATGGCTCTCTAGGCTAGTGATTATCAAAATTGGGATCGCAACCCACGGATGGGTCACCGGCTGGTGTGGAATGGGTCAAAAAAAAGGATTGCGAAATATCGGCTGACCACGTTTGCCATTTTCTCTCGAGGTAAATTCCCACTGCATTAGTGTATGACCACGCGAAGCTGATGAAGAAGCCGGTGCCGTGGACTTCTTTTGCCTCTATGGGCCAGAGTATAGTTGGGCAGTTTGCAGGAAGAGACCTGTAAAATACTCTTTGAGTGGTATATCCTGCTACTGTGTTCAGCGTCAGAATCTCTATTATTTCTTGAGTTCAGTGTGGTATTATTTCTTGAGTTTAGTGTGTCACTTACAAACCTCGTGTATCTATTATCGTTTTCTCAGTTAACCTGGACATACAGCCTCCTCCAGCCCTACAAGCCCCCATTTCCACTTCCGAATTGTCTCTCCACACCGGGGCTCGTCCTTCAAGGACGCTTCTTTTTTTCATCATGTTCCCCGCCACTATCCACTCCCACTTCCCAGGTACTCGTCCCCAAGCATCCATCTCTGCTGTGTGGCCACATGGACTGTCAGCTGAATCGGTTCCTCTACGGCAAGGACTTTTGTATCTACCTTCATCAGGGCGTGAATTGTTCGCCAAAGCTGGTATCAGCTGACGACTAAACTACACTCATGTGAACAGGAGCCGGTAAAATGTTGCAGGTGGATGGAATGGAATGTGTCTGCACGTTTTGTATAATGGTCAGTTGAGCTGTGCCCAACATTGTTTTTTTTAAGCGTGCATTCAGTCTGTTACATAATTACCTGGGAAACAGTACTGACAGGTGTCCAGTTACATTCTGCCTTGTTTTTCAAGCAACAGTTGGGCTCCTGTTTCTGAAGTTGAAGTTTTGAGTTCAATTTCCTATGCGAGGTCGTGTTAGGTTTTGAACATGTGAACATGACATTGATAAAACTGTGCAATACTGAGCCTGTTCATCTTTCCAGCCTTTTGCACGCAATTTTACAAATGCTAACAATGGGTGTGAAGAAATAAAATAATCAAATAATCGTGAGTTAACACCCTTAGGAAAAAGTCAGGATGGCCCTGTGTTTTTCGGCGAAACAGCACCTCAATTTACAAATTTACATTCAATAACACAGAAGTGCGAACAATGATTGTGACGTTTTAGCAGTAAGTATGGGGAATCTTTTGCGAATGTGACGTGGGTCGCGATAGTCGGCAATTCTGTAAACATGGGTCGCTCGAAATAAAGATTGAAAAACAGTACTCTCGGCCATTTCAGAGGACAGTTAAGAGTCAATCACATTGCTGCACGTCTGAAGTCGCAGGTAGGCAGGTGACAGATTTTTTTCTCCTGAAGAACATTAGTGATCCAATCGGGGTCATTTTTAAAAAACAATGGTTTAATGATCATCATTAAATTAATTCCAGGTTTCATGCAATTTGACCGTCAGACGAGCATGCATCTTCTTCATCATCTCCCACATCACATTACTGCTAACACTCGATTTTTCACTGCAGCATTCCTGACGCACAAGAGGAAGGCACGTTGGGAACTTCAGCCAGTTATTTCACAGCCATTAATTAACATTCAGGCACTCACAGGCCGATGACGGTGAATTCCTCGATATACGTTCCTGATGTGTGTCAGCAGTGGTGAAATGGAGAACCCCAATGAAAATCTCTGATCTCTTCGGCGATTATCCACTTGGCTGTAATATTAGATGAATACCGTGCCAGTGGATATTTAAGTTTTCAGGAAAAGTGAGAAATGTGGATTTTGTACAGACCTATTGCAAGCATGGCCTCATAGTTTCGCTTCATGTTCTTATAACGGATCTTTTCCCATTCACTTAATTCTGCCCATTCACCTTTGGAAAAATGGGGAGCAATGTCTTGAAACTTGTCTGTAATCTGGAAATGTAAGATGATTCGGATTGTTAATACATCCAGGCACTGAATCAGTAATGTTCACAAACACAAGTTCCATAAATGTAAGATTAGCCAATCTGCCAGCAATGCCATCGGTGGACTTCTAGAATACCCTCCACTAGAATGGGCTGGTACTATAATCAGTTGTAGAGGACTCAAAGAACAGCCTCTCTACCAAACAATTCAAGGGGCGATTCACCGGAAAGATTTCTGAGTGTGGTAGCGAGCTGGAACCAGGCCCAGAGAGGCCAGCAACACTATTCAACGTTAATATGTTCACTTAATGAGGCCTCACACCGCAAATCAAGGCTTGCTGGCTGATTCGCCAGCACCGTGTTTGCCAGCCACCCACTTACAAGATTGAGCAGCACTTGCTGAACCAACCTGTCAGCTTGCAACAATGGTGCCTAGGAGACCGGCCCCATGATTAGACGATGCAGGCCTAGGGTGGCTTTGAGTCGCAGTGGAGGCCTGGAGAGATGTCCTGTCCCCCCGAGAATCCCGGAGGATCGGTCACAGGGCAACCAGTGCTGCCTGGGACGAGGCGGAGGCAGTTGTAAGCTCCTGGAGTGTGACCAGGACTGGCTTCCAGTGCTGAAAAAGGTCAACAACCGAGACCGAGTGAGTGAGTCGACAACCTCACCCCGACAACTCTCCATGCGGCTTTCAACCCTCCCTTCACTCCTCTCTCCACCCATCCCCCCTCCCAACACATACACCCTCCCACCACTGTGAACGACATGTGTGGCTAATGATGCCCTCTCTGTGTCTCGTACAACCGCTGGGAGAGAGCCAGACTGGCAGCATGGTGCCAAACTTAAGAATCCTCACCACCTTCGAGGAACCGACCCTGGAGATGACAGGGGTGGCTGTGTACAGGGCGGTCACCAACCCGGAGGTTGGCAGAAGCTGTAGAGGTGAGGAACCATCAGGCCCCACCTGGAGGACCTGTCACATGTGAGTTGTTATTGCCTTACTGACTGACCCATCCCTCCCACTGACTACATGTCTATTCTCCTGCAGGTCCTACAGCCGACGGCGCCAGCCCATCCCAGGTGGCTCCCTCTCCAAACTCCCAGAACACAACCTCAGAGAGCTTCGAGGATGCCATGATCGAGCACCACAGCTGCCATCCAAACACTCCACCACCACAGATACGCACACCTCTGTGGGAAATATTAGTGGTCAGGCTTTTGGGACACAATCTGGTGAGCACCACACAGCTGCTGCTGTACATCAAGTGGAGGCAGGAACCCTCAGGCGAGGCAGCAGTCAGACGTCAGCTGGATCTCAGGCCACAGCTGGGTCCCAGCCTAAATCGGGTGGGTATGAGGGCTTCCATGCCCCTCCGGGCTTGCTAGACCCTCGCCGCTGCCGCTTGTCATTGGCTGGTCCTCCAATTGGTTCCTGGGATCAGCCTCCAGTCCCTGCTGGTCCGGCATCGCCTCATCACCTCGTACTCGGAGGTGGCCACATGTTCCTCATCACCAACCTCCATCTCGTCTCCCTGCTGCTGCCCGAGGTTCTGAAGGACGCAGAAGCCCACCACAAAGAGAGCGACCCTCCGGGGGGGATGCATTGGAGTGCACCATCGGAGCAGTCAAGGCTTTGCAACCGCATCTCGAGGAGCCCGATGCACAGCTCAATCACAGTCCAGGTGACCGCAATTGAGCCGAAAATCGCGGCCAGTGCCAGGCACCCAACGGAATGCCACATCTCGACAGCGGCATCAATGTATTCCACATCGCACATAAACGCCATTGGCATATAATTGATGGGTTCGTTCCAGTATTCTTCAGGACCTCCGTGATGCTGTGCCACCACCAGGGGGAATTACCGATGACGGGTTTCACTTGTTGTTTCAAAAATCGAGAACAGAGACTTCCGGTGGCGGCCATGGAGTGAGTGGTCGCACATTTGGTGGCTCCCTCTCAAGCCAGATTTATTTTGCCTTTTCGCTGCCCGAAGGGCAAGGTATTAGAGGGCAGAAGGTACAAGAGTGCCTGGGGAAGGTAATAATCCTCTGCTGTGGATGGTGAATGGATACACAGATGAAGAGCGCCACGAGAAAGAAAGTGCTGTTGGAGCAGGAGACATTTTGTGGTGCACCACAAGGAAATATGGCGAGGGCAAGGAAGGCTGCTCTGCCTACTAAGAGGTTGACGGAGCAGTTGGTGGAGTTCTGGAATGATATGTTTCGGCAGCAGAGAAAAGAGGCCCTGGAAGACCTAGCCAAGGTGGTGGAACCACTGAGGTCTGCGATTCAGCAGGTGGAGCAGAGACTGCAGTACCAGGGTCTGGTGATCAGGAAGTGGAGGAGGCAGTGGGGGACACAAGGAGCAGATGGCCTCATTGGTGGCTGCGATGGGAGTGATGCGGGAGTGCCAGAAAAACTTGAGGGAGAAGGTGGAAGATTTGGAGAATCGCTCTGGAAGCAAAACCAAAGAATTTTCAGGATGACTGAAGGCATTGAAGGTGCGGTGGCCGCAGTAGATGTGGCAAAGATGTTGGAGACGTTTATGGAGGATGGGGCCCTTGATTGGCCTTTGGAGGTGGACCAAGCACATAGGGCGCTGAGGAGATGGCCGCAGACAGGTGAGCCGTCAAGAGTCATGGTGGTGTGGTTGCACCGCTTTCTGGACAAGAGGATCCTTCGATGCAAGAGGTAGACCAGGAAATGAACATGGGAAGGAAACGAGTTGCGGGTGTACCAGGACTTAGGTGCAGATGTGATGAAGAGGAGGACTGGATTTGACCTGATTAAAGCTGCATTCTTTAAAAAGGGGGTGAAGTTTGGGGTACTGTACCCAATCTGCCTGTGGGTGACTTTCCAGAAGCAAGAGTGGTATTTCGACACGCCAGAGGAGGCGATGGAATTCATGAGGGGCAATGAACTAGGGGCAGTTTGAGGACATGGAACTTTGTAGGAGTATTTGGTTGCTTGTTAAAGTGTTTGGTGGTGGGTGTTTTGGGGCAAGTTTTCACGGGGGAGCAACGATGGCGAGTGTGCCTTTTGTTTCTCTTTAGATATGGATGGTTGGTCTGGTTGGGTGGGGAGGAGAATTGGAGGGAGGTAGGATGATTGAAGGCCTTGGGCGAGGGCCACCGTGCTAGCTGGACAGACTAGTTAATGGGAGGGGAGTGAAGGGGTTGCCAGGAGGAAGGCGTGGGGGAGAGAATTGGTTTTTGTTTGAGGGTGGGGGGAGGAGTGCTGACATGCGTATGTTTGATATTGAACATGAGGGGGTTGAATGGGCCGATTAAATGGTCACGTGTGTTCACGCATTTGAGGACTTTGAAGGCGGTCCTGGCTTCTTTGCAGGAGACGCACCTGAAGACAGGGGACCAGATTAGGCCGAGAAAGGGATGGGTGGGGCAGGTGTTCCATTTGGGGATGGATATGAAGACTGGGGGAGCAATGTTGGTTAACAAGCGGGTAGCGTTCGAGGTGGGAAGTATTGTGGCCAATCCGGTGCCAGCAAGGTGAGGGGGGGTGGGGGTGTAGTTGGAGGGATTGCTGGTGATTCTGGTAAATGTCTATGCCCCAAATTGCGATGATATGAAGGGGGGGGGGGGGGGGGGGGGGGGGGAGAGAGAGAGAGAGGGGGGGGGGGGGAAATTCCCCCCCCTACAATGTCGCAGGCTTCCATCTCTCTGATATTAAAGAAGGATAAGTATTCGAAGAAGTTTGGGTCGTACCACTCGATTTCACTGCTGAATATAGATGCCAAGCTGTTGCCGAAGGTATTGGCATCACAAAATGAGGACTGAGTCACAGGGGTGATCGGCGAAGATCAAACGGGTTTTGTGAAGGGGAGGCAGTTGTCGGCGAGCGAGAGGAGGATGCTTAATGTAATCATGATGCCTTCCTTTGGTGGGGGGGGGCGGGGGGAAGGGATGGAAAAGGTTGAGTCGATGGATGCGGAGAAGGCGTTCGATCAAGTGGACTGGGTGTATCTGCTGGAGTTGCTGGGGAGTATGGGTCGGGTTTTTTAGACTGGGAACGGCTACCATATAAGGCGAACCAAGTGAGTACGTGCTGTTTTGGGCTGTATTGTGGGACGAGGCAGGGGGCCTGCTCTCCCCGTTACTTGTCGCCTTGGTGATAGAGCCACTGGCAATGGCGCTTAGGGCATTGAGGAACTGGAGAGGATTTGAGCGGGGCGGGGGGCTGTCGAGCACAGAATCTCATTGCGTGCGGATGACCTGTTGTATGTTTCGGACCAGTTGGGCAGTATCGGAGGTCTCATGGCGGTGTTCCCGATTGAGACTAGAGGGCAGGAAAGCAGGTTACGGCAAGTTATTGCAGATCGGTGCCGAAAGCGAGGCACCCTCCAGTCCCAGATGCAGCCTCTACTACCCCCACACCCTTCAGGCCGACACCACTACTGGGCTCACGAAGATTCTGGCCGGTGAGAGTGGCAGAGACAACAACAAAGCCCCTGAGCAATTTCCCTGACAAGATGCCACCTCCATTCATTCCAGCGCCACTGTGCCCACTCCCCAGTGCCCACTTCCTAACCATAGCGATATTCGCCACCCTGTAATAATTTATATTCGGCAATGGCAGTTCCCTCGCCCCCGCTCCAAGAAAGCCCCCCGAACCCGCGGGGCCTTCCCCGCCCACACAAATCCAGAGGTCAGCGCATTGACCTTCTTAATAATGGACTTCGGGACAAAGATTGGCAGGTTCTGAAGCTTGTGCAACTGCGCCCAGCTCATGCCACCTAGATACCCAAGCATCTAAAACCCGCCCCCGCCACCTGAACGGCAACTCCCCATACCTGCTTTCCTGCCCTATAGTCTCAATCGGGAACACAGGCGCCCCCCCCCCCCCCCCCCATTCGTCTTGTGTCGCAAGAACTGGCCAAATTCCTCCAAGGTCCCCATTATACCTCTGATACTGCCCCCAACTGGTCCGATACATACAACAGGTCATCCGCATGCAATGAGATTCTGTGCTCGACACCCCACCTCCCCGCTCAATTTCTCTCCAGTTCCTCGATGCCCTAAGCGTCATTGCCAGTGACTCTATCACCAAGGTTTGCACCGGTGGGGCTGGACGCGAGGTTTCGGGAGTGGCGGTAGGGAGGAATTGATCTGTTTATAGGGAGAAAATTTGCAACGTTGAAGGACCTGGAGGAAGAGTCTGAGTTGCCCAGGGGGAATAGCCTTAGGTACCTGCAGGTTCGGTACTTTGTAAGGAGCGATGGTGCCACCCTGTTCTGCCCATTGGATGTACCAGAGACAGGGGGAGTCCAAAGGGTTGTGGTGTTCCAGAACATCCCTTGCGGGAAACACCAGCTCCGTCCTCATAACCGCCTCCATGCTCACAGCCATGGAGCACAGGACTGTGCCATCTCCCTCTGGGACTCAGTGTCAACGCTACCTCCCTCCAGAACTGGCACAGGTCATTTCATGACCGGGCAATGCTGAACCCGCCCTCAGCCACAACCTATTTTGACTGGGCCAATCCCTGGAGCACCGCTGCAGTGTCCAGGAGGCCATGGTACATAGCTGTCTGTGGCAGGGCAACCCTGTCCTGTGCCTTGGCCACTGCCCACACAGAGAGCCCCAGGCCATGGACATCCTGACCCCTGGATGATACCTTCACCCCCAAGGCTTCCATCGCGGATGCTGCCCCTTTAGCTTTGGCTGGAGTGACAGGCATTATCAGCACCACTTCCTGTTCCTGCACGCGGTTGGACTACTCCAACTGCACCTGCAGCCACTGGATGGTTGCTGTCGTGCCTGGCTTTGTGCCTGCATCTCTATTATTGATAGGATAGCCCTTTCCAGGACCCTCAGACCCATCTGGACGCCAGCATCACTGCCATTTGCCTCCTCGATGCTGGAATCTGCTAGGGGTTGGGGGACACCAGAAATGCCTGCCTAGTCATCAGGAGACAAGACGTGATGCAAGCAAGACATAACGGGCTACAAGATGAAGGCATGTAAAATCGGCGGCTCCAACGCACCCCTCCCTGATGAGCTCAACGCATTCTATGTCCGCTTTGAGCAAGAGGTCAGCAAGAACGAGCCCTCCAGCCCAGAAGCCGCGGATAAACTTGTATCTGAGATCACCAATGCAGACGCCAGAGCAGCCTTCTCGAAGGTCAACCCACGGAAAGCCACTGGCCCGGGTGGGTACCCAGACAAGCATTCAGGTCTTGTGTGGATCAGCTGTCAGGGGTATCGTAGACATCTTCAACCTCTCTTTACAACAATCTGAGGTCTCTATCTGCTTCAAGAAGACGACCATCATCCCTGTACCAAAACAAAGTCAAGCAGCGTGCCTTAATGACTATCGTCCAGTGGCTCTGACATCCATCATCATGAAGTGCTTTGAAAGGTTAGTCATGGCCAGAATCAACTCCAGCCTCCCAGACTGCCTTGATCCACTAGTTCGCCTGCCGCTGCAACAGGTCCACAGCAGATGCCATCTCCGTGGCCCTGCACTCTCCCCTGGAACACCGAGATACCAAAGTCAGACTCCTATTTATCGACTACAGCTCAGCCTTCAACACCATCATTCCTACGAAACTCATCTCCAAACTCCGTGGCCTTGGCCTCGGTTCCTCTCTCTGCAACTGGATCCTGAACTTTCTAACCCACAGGCCACAATCAGTAAAGATAGGCAAACACCTCCTCCACGATCATCCTCAACACCGGTGCCCCACAAGGCTCTGTCCTCAGCCCCCACTATACTCTTTATACACCTATGACTGTGTGGCCACATTCCCCTCCAACTCGATTTTCAAATTTGCTGAGAACATGCCCCTGTCTACATCAATGGAAACTAAGTCGAAAGGGTCAAGAGCTTCAAGTTTTTAGATGTACAGATCACCAACAGTCTGTCCTGCCAACACTACAGTTAAGAAAGCCCACTAATGACTCTAATTTCTCAGAAAACTAAAGAAATTTGTAATGTCAGCTACTACCCTCACCAACTTCTACAGATAGAGATAGAGAAATACAGCACAGAACAGGCCCTTCGGCCCACGATGTTGCGCCGAACTTTTGTCCTAGGTTAATCATAGAATTTTGGACAATTTGTCATGGCCAATCCACCCAACCTGCACATCTTTGGACTGTGGGAGGAAACCGGAGTACCCGGAGGAAACCCACGCAGTCACGGGGAGGATGTGCAGACTCCACACAGACAGTGACCCAAGTCGAAATCGAACTTGGGACCCTGGAGCTGTGAAGCAATTGTGCTATCCACAATGCTACCGTGCTGCCCTTAAGAAGTTAACCTACACTCCCTTATTCTACCCTAATCCAAGTACCTATCCAATAGCCGTTTGAAGGTCCATAAATTTTCCGACTCAACTACTACCACAGGCAGTGCATTCCATGCCCCCACTACTCTCTGGGTAAAGAACCTACCTCTGACATCCCCTCTATATCTTCCACCATTTATCTTAAATTTATGTCCCCTTGTAATGGTGTGTTCCACCCGGGGAAAAAGTCTCTGACTATCTACTCTATCTATTCCCCTGATCATCTTATAAACCTCTATCAAGTCGCCCCTCATCCTTCTCCGTTCTAATGAGAAAAGGCCTAGCACCCTCAACCTTTCCTCATAAGACCTACTCTCCATTCCAGGCAACATCCTGGTAAATCTCCTTTGCACCTTTTCCAAAGCTTCCACATCCTTCCTAAAATGAGGTGACCAGAACTGCACACAGTACTCCAAATGTGGCCTGACCAAGGTTTTGTACAGCTGCATCATCACCTCACGGCTCTTAAATTCAATCCCTCTGCTAATGAACGCTAGCACACCATAGGCCTTCTTCACAGCTCTATCCACTTGAGTGGCAACTTTCAAAGAACAATGAACATAGACCCCAAGATCTCTCTGCTCCTCCACATTGCCAAGAACCCTACCATTAACCCTGTATTCCGCATTCAGATTTGTCCTTCCAAAATGGACAACCTCACACTTGTCAGGGTTAAACTCCATCTGCCACTTCTCAGCCCAGCTCTGCATTCTATCTATGTCTCTTTGAAGCCGACAACAGCCCTCCTCACTATCCACAACTCCACCAATCTTCGTATCATCTGCAAATTTACTGACCCACCCTTCAACTCCCTCATCCAAGTCGTTAATGAAAATCACAAACAGCAGAGGACCCAGAACTGATCCCTGCGGTACGCCACTGATAACTGGGCTCCAGGCTGAATATTTGCCATCCACCACAACTCTCTGTCTTCTATCGGTTAGCCAGTTTGTTATCCAACTGGCCAAATTTCCCACTATCCCATGCCTCCTTACTTTCTGCATAAGCCTACCATGGGGAACCTTATCAAATGCCTTACTAAAATCCATGTACACTACATCCACTGCTTTACCTTCATCCACATGCTTGGTCACCTCCTCAAAGAATTCAATAAGACTTGTAAGGCAAGACCTACCCCTCACAAATCCGTGCTGACTATCCCTAATCAAGCAATGCCTTTCCAGATGCTCAGAAATCCTATCCCTCAGTACCCTTTCCATTACTTTGCCTACCACCGAAGTAAGACTAACTGGCCTGTAATTCCCAGGGTTATCCCTATTCCCTTTTTTGAACAGGGGCACGACATTCGCCACTCTCCAATCCTCTGGTACCACCCCTGTTGACAGCGAGGATGAAAAGATCATTGCCAACGGCTCTGCAATTTCATTTCTTGCTTCCCATAGAATCCTTGGATATATCCCGTCAGGCCCGGGGGACTTGTCTATCCTCAAGTTTTTCAAAACGCGCAACACATCTTCCTTCCTGACAAGTATCTCCTCAAGCTTATCAGTCTGCTTCACGCTGTCCTCTCCAACAATATGGCCCCTCTCATTTGTAAATACTGAAGAAAAATACTTGTTCAAGACCTCTCCTATCTCTTCAGACTCAATACACAATCTCCCGCTACTGTCCTTAATCGGACCTACTCTCACTCTAGTCATTCTCATATTTCTCACGTATGTGTAAAAGGCCTTGGGGTTTTCCTTGATCCTACCCGCCAAGGATTTTTCATGCCCTCTCTTAGCTCTCCTAATCCCTTTCTTCAGTTCCCTCCTTGGTATCTTGTATCCCTCCAGCGCCCTGTCTGAACCTTGTTTCTTCAGCCTTACATAAGTCTCCTTCTTCCTCTTAACAAGACATTCAACCTCTCTTGTCAACCATGGTTCCCTCACTCGACCATCTCTTCCCTGCCTGACAGGGACATACATATCAAAGACACGCAGTACCTGATCCTTGAACAAGTTCCACATTTCACTTGTGTCCTTCCCTGACAGCCTATGTTCCCAACTTCTGCACTTCAATTCTTGTCTGACAGCATTGTATTTACCCTTCCCCCAATTATAAACCTTGCCCTGTTGCTCGCACCTATCCCTCTCCATTACTAAAGTGAAAGTCACAGAATTGTGGTCACTACCTCCAAAATGCTCCCCCACTAACAAATCTATCACCTGCCCTGGTTCATTACCAAGTACTAAATCCAATATGGCCTCCCCTCTGGTCGGACAATCTACATACTGTGTTAGAAAAGCTTCCTGGACACACTGCACAAACACTACCCCATCCAAACTATTTGATCTAAAGAGTTTCCACTCAATGTTTGGGAAGTTGAAGTCGCCCATGACTACTACCCTGTGACTTCTGCACCTTTCCAGAATCTGTTTCCCAATCTGTTCCTCCACATCTCTGCTGCTATTGGGGGGCCTATAGAACACACCCAACAAGGTGACTGCTCCTTTCCTATTTCTAACTTCAACCCATATTACCTCAGTAGGCAGATCCCCCTCGAACTGCCTTTCTGCAGCTGTTATACTATCTCTAATTAACAATGCCACCCCCCCACCTCTTTTACCATCCTCCCTAATCTTGTTGAAACATCTATAACCAGGGACCTCCAACAACCATTTCTGCCCCTCTTCTATCCAAGTTTCCGTGATGGCCACCACATCGTAGTCCCAAGTACCGATCCATGCATTAAGTTCACCCACCTTATTCCTGATGCTTCTTGCATTAAAGTATACACACTTCAACCCATCTCCTTGCCTGCAAGTACTCTCCTTTGTCATTGTTACCTTCCCCACTGCATCACTACGTGCTTTGGCGTCCTGACTATCGTCTACCTTAGTTGCTGGACTACAGATCCGGTTCCCATTCCCCTGCCAAATTAGTTTAAACCCTCCCGATGCACCAGAGAAAGCATTCTTTCTGGTTGTATCAGAGCTTGGTATGGAACCTGCTCTGCCCAAGACCACAGGAAACTACAAAAGGTTGTGAATGTAGCCCAGTCCATCACGCAAACCAGCCTCCCATCCATTGACCCGATCTATAATTACCGCTGCCTCAAAAGGCAGCCAGCATAATTAAGGACCCCACACACCCCGGACATACTCTCTTCCACCTTCTTCCGTCAGGAAAAAGATATCAAACTTTGAGATCACATACCAACTCAAGAACAGCTTCTTCCCTGCTGCCACCAGACTTTTGAATGGACCTACCTCGTATTAAGTTGATCTTTTCTCTACACCTTGCTATAACTGAAACATTATATTCTACAGTTTCTCCTTCCTTCCCTATGCATTGTTTGTACAGCATGCAAGAAACAATACTTTTCATTGCATACTAAGACATGTGACGATAATACATTAACTCAAACCAAGAGATCCTGCAAAACACAAGGCATGAAACATGGAGTGGTGTGGGGGGGGTTATGCACGGAAAACTGTAACCTAGGGGGCCCAACATTGTTGCCCGATGCTGTCCTCCTGGGTCTACATCGGGGACTGCCCTCTCCTCTGGGCCCATCGGCCCCGTCCTGTGCCCACCACTCTACGGCCCTGAGGGGCCACAGGTCTGGCAGTCCCCCTCTGGTCCCTCCCTACAGCTATGTGCCACCTTCTCCTGGGGAGAGGGGCAGAAAGCTCAGTGTTAGGCAGTTGGACACAGGCAGCACAAGGGGTGAGCAGCTGGTTGTCAGGGCATCCGGCCATGGCAGCCGGTACGGGTGCTGGCATGTGGTGCAGGGCTGGGAGCATGCACACTGCCGGCTGTTAGGTTTCAGTCACCCTCCGGGTGAGGGGGTTACAGGTGTGTGGGACGGAGGTTGGTGACAGGGGCATAGTGCTGCCTACTCACCCTGGTCGCATTAAGAAGGTCGTGCAGCTTTTTTCAGCACTGCTGGCCAGTCTGGCAAATAGCGCTCACGGCTCTACCACCTGCACCCAGGCCTGGTGTGCGGAGTGGATGGTAGCCTCCTTCCTACCCCAGGGAACAGGGTGGCCCACCTTTCCTTCACGACATCCAGCAGAATCTCCAGCTTGACGTCTGCAAACCGGGTGCCGCTCTTCATGCTGCCATCTTGTTGGCTAGGATGAGTGTGTGTGGGGAGGGAAGAGCTGAAAAGCAGCTGCAGCTTGTCAGCCTCGCAAGTGGCAATCCCAAGTACGGTGAATCGGACACCATTTTTCATTGGAATCAATCTTGTTCCACATGGCATTGGTGCTAGCCCATGAATGGATCATGAATTGCTCAGGGACCGACGCCAATTTACTTGTCGTTGAAGTCTGCCAATTCAATCCCTCTGAAACGGAGTATCCCACCTGTGATCTTTGTGCTATGATGCACTAAAAAAAAAGCTGGACAAGCCTAAGAGGCACCACCTCGATCACATCACCCCCATATCCAGGGAAGTTCACTCAGCTTCCGATCAGAGAAAAACTAACAAATGGAATAGAACAAAGAACAAAGAAAAGTACAGCACAGGAACAGGTCCTTCGGCCCTCCAAGCCTGCGCCGACCATTCTGCCCATCTAAACTAAAATCTTCAACACTTGCAGGTCCATATCCCTCTATTCCCATCCTATTCATGTATTTGTCAAGATGCCCCTGAAACGTCACTACTGTCCCTGCTTCCACCACCTCCTCCAACAGAGTTCCAGGCACCCACTACCTTCTGTGTCAAAACTTGCCTCGTACATCTCCTCTAAACCTTGCACCTTGCACCTTAAACGTATGCCCCCTAGTAATTGACCCCTCTACCCTGGGAAAAATAGAAGACAAATTCATGGCAATGCATTTAATCAAATTCTAATGAAATGAAAATGAAAATCGCTTATTGTCACGAGTAGGCTTCAATGAAGTTACTGTGAAAAGCCCCTAGTCGCCACATTCCGGCGCATGTCCGAGGAGGCTGGTACGGTCATCGAACCGTGCTGCTGGCCTGCTTTAAAAGCCAGCGATTTAGCCTGGTGAGCTAAACCAGCCCCAGACAAGACTGGGATAAACAGACATTCAGAATTAAGGACACAGACAGAATGATCAGGAACTGAACGAGTTGCTTGGGTCAGACAACAGAAAGAAAATGAATCAAATAATTTATGACATTTAGATAAGGACTTTGTACAATTCCACAGAGAGGATCAGCTAGATGGACCAAATGGTCTCTCTGACATTATTATTTGTCATCCCATTGACAATTTGGGGAGCTCACCCACTCCGTACTGACAGTATTAATGTGACTGACCAGCTGAACCTTCCCCATCTGAAGCTGCAATAAATACCCGGACCCAGCATTTTCTATCTGGTTTCCATTTCAAATCTCCCCATGATCTTACCTCGGATTTCCCCTGTTCAGACACGGTCTTCCCCTCTCCACTATCTGTCCCATCACTCTTAGCTTTACCCATCTCCTTCCTCAGGTCGGGCACCTTATTCACTCGACCTCTCGCTCAAATTTCTGTGTCCTGGTCTATCCCTCAGTCTTTTCAATGGCTGTGTGCCGGGTCTATTGTTTCTCCCTTTTCTTGTTCCCTCACAGTCTGAAATGAAGGGCAATCTCAGTTAAATACTCTCCTACCGGCAGCAGTTTATAATGTTTCTGGGACTAATATCTGAAGCTGTCTTTTCTTCTGACTTTCCCTCAGACTATCACCACCTCAGTCTCTTTCTCAGTAAAAGTAAAGGTGGCAGCTCCTGTTGTCCGTCAGGAAATTTTAGTTCCTTTTCTTGACTGAAGTAAATGCTGAAATATGAAATGTTTTTCTCTGAATTCTATCAGTTTCAATTCTAACTGAAGCTGTCCTCAGTTCTGTCTTTCAGTTCCAATTCCTCAGTATCTCCTATGAATTGAGAATGATCTTCTCCCTCTGCCACACTCTGTTCAATATCTGCGCCCAACCTCACACCTCCAGCCTCCCCCTTTCTGACAATCATCCCCCGGCCCCTCCCTGAAGGACAGCTCCAGCCTCACGCCTCCCTCTTCTTGGCGCCTTTTTATGAAGCCCTCGCGCTCCGCCTCTGGGCACGTGCTGCGCGCGCACTCTCCACCTGCCGGCGCTCGAGCCACCGCCCAACCCTCAGATGGAGGCGCTCCGATTGGTGGAGCGCGATTCACGTGTCTCCCTTCCAGGCCGGCGAGTGGGCGGTCCGGCTATAAATAAAGGCGGCGTCACGGTTGCGGGAGGGTGGGGTGGGTGTACGCACGCTCTGAGGTGGGTGTTTGCAAGGGAGAGATCATTGTCAATAATGGCCAACTTTTAGCTCAAATTCAAAGGGATTAGAACTCAAAGTAAAAAGTTAGAATAATTAAAGCCAGATTCAACCTTAAATCATTCACAGGAACAGTTTAAATCTGATAAAGAAATAGCAAGAGTCCGAAATAATAATTGATAGAAAATAAAACACGTTAACAAATAATTTACAATAACATTTTTAAAATTGTATTGAAAAATGTAACTTGATAAATTAGAAGAAAATCTATTTCAGAATTGATCTTCCTCTTCTCCAAATAGGAACATTACTTTGCAATAAATATCTGTTGTGAGGATTATAACTAATCTCATTTGATTGTATTTTGAATTGTAAAAGGATAAATTGGGTGCATAAATTACATTTCTATTTTGTATAATTGAGCTCTTTTGTCAATGAGGGAGAGATATTTTCTGCTCACATTCTGACCTCTACAATAATAATTCTAGTCACATTAATGCAATGTGTCTTGCAAT
The DNA here is from genome assembly GCF_902713615.1 of Scyliorhinus canicula. Classification (NCBI taxonomy): domain Eukaryota; kingdom Metazoa; phylum Chordata; class Chondrichthyes; order Carcharhiniformes; family Scyliorhinidae; genus Scyliorhinus; species Scyliorhinus canicula. The sequence goes on from NC_052157.1 coordinate 64,125,639, forward strand.
GTCATCTAAATATCTTCATCTGCTCTGGAACCTAGAACGAACCTTTCAAGGAATAAAACTCTTTTTCTGATTTATTCCACAGTTGCTTTCACTAGAAAGATTTTGGGGTCAGCAAATGACGGCACCAACAAAGAGACTGAAAGTAGAAAATACAGTTTTGTGAATCAGATAAATATTTACTCTGAAGAAAGAGAACATTGTGCGAATGGTGAGCTGTGCATGTGCAAAGTAATCAATCCAGTTCCTCAGGACAGGAAGAATTTATTGGGAGGGTGGAGTTGGTGAGATGAAACAATGTCTGGGTGGGGAGGGCATTTACGGATCAATAAAGAATTTGACAGAGAAGTCCAGACCTGTGTTTACCCACAAATTGGTGCTGCTGTGCTTCTTGAAGGAAAACACACTTGATCCCTGTTGAAGTCAGATTTAGAAAGAAGGATTTTAGACAAAAGGTACCCATTGGCTTAGATGCCTGAATGCGAGTCAATTTGTAGGAATAGATAGTGTATAAAAAATGCATGTGATTTTATAACCCAAGAATTACTGATATCAGAAAAGACACATAATGGCTGTTAGCAAACGAGCAATACTAAAGACACAAAATGGCTGTTAGCCGATCTGGCAATACTAAAGACACAAAATGGCTTTTAGCTGAACTACCACATTCCTGAACAACCATTAGCTGGGTTAAGTTGCAAACTGGTATAAATAACAATTTAGTTACAGACAGCAGAGTTTGTCGGGGACAAGAATGATGTAAACAGATCTGGGAGTTTCTAGGAAGTACTTCACCAGCGAGCGATAACAGCTCCACAGGACAAAGAGCTGGTTTAGCTCAGTGGGCTAGACAGCTGGGTTGTGATGCAGAACAAGGCCAGCAGCGCAGGCTCAATTTCCGTCTCAGCTGAGAATTCTGAACTCTTCCTCCGTGTACCCGAACAGGCGCCGGAATGACGACTAGGTGGTTTTCACAGTAACTTCATTGTAGTGTTAATGTAAGCCGACTTGTGACAGTAAAAGATTATTATTCTGTATCCTCGCCTGCCCAAGGTCCAGGTGCAGGCAGGAGACATAACTTTAACAGGAAGTATGAGTGACTTCTTCATGTAGTCAGCAGCGCCGGCCCTAGGGTTGCTGGCGCCCCGGGCAAGCTGAACTTCGGCGCCCTTACAAGTATAATTTTTAAAAATTTTCACAAGGAGAAAAACTGAAAATGTAGAATAAAGAGTTTATTACAATATTACAAAATCGAGGCATTCAAATCTGTACAGAATCTGAACAAACTGAGAAGCATACTATATTCCGTAAGTTCACGATGATAAAAACTGTAGCTGTAACGAATTTTCTCCTAATAAAAAGTATGAACAAATGAACAGATGCTGGAAAACATTTATTATCCTACCTAAAACATTTTTTTTCTAGCCTTTAGATCTGCAAATCTTTTCATGGCACTTTCTATATCTATCTTCTTTACAAGATCATTTTCTATTGACAAAATTGCCAAAGAATTTAATCTGTCTTGAGTCATGGACGACCGTACGTATGTCTTTATAAGCTTTAGTTTACTAAAGCTTCTCTCTCCGGTAGCCACAGTAATAGGTATTGTAAGCATTATTCTTAATGCAACCCACAGATTTGGCGTGACATCCTGTAACTTATTAGTGTTTATGAACCTAACGGGCTTCTATTGGAAGCTTTACATCTTCAGGAAATAATTCTTTTGCAATATCCAACCTTTTTAGGTGAGGGCCTGACCGCAACCTCACCTGATACTGATAAGATACCTACCCCTGGGACTGACCTGATTACCAAGGATCTCGAGAAACGGTCTAGTTTAAACATACCTTCTGTTAAATTATAATTTTTGTAGCTTTGAATACATACTCTAAAATTCTTCGTATTTTGTAATCATTACATTTGACAATCATTTCACTAGAGTTCCGGTAAGTTTGATGGTCATTAATCATTATCATAAGCATGAACAAAGTTAGCATTATTTGTGTTGCAGTTAGGCATGTCATGTTTATGTTCTTTTAATCTAATAACTAAATATTCCCAGTTTCGTCTATATTACACGGTTCACACCAGCATTTGGTTTTTCTGAACTATTATTTCTTACTAACATCGACTTAATGGTAGAAGTGTACCTAATAGCTATATTCACATCGAGATCACATCTGTTTGTAAAATCGTCTGTGGTACGTAAAAAATAGCTTCCTAGCCCAGGGGCTGTATTTTTACGTGGGTCCCGCACTTGACCGGAATTCAAGTTAAATTAGCCAACAGAAAATGATTTACGGTCACGTAAAAATAGACACTGCGTTGTAAAATAAATTAAAAACAGTCCGATAAATACTTCATAAAAAATATTAAATAATTTACTTACATTTCAGCAGTTGTGCTGCCTAGCCTATGCAGCTCCTGGTCTTGAGTCCTGACAAGTTTAAGTAATCAGACGGTCCACAGTCTCAAGAAACAGAAAGACAACTGATGTGGCTTATGCCCAACCCAGGCCACCCCACCCCACCCACACCTTCCACTCTCACCTGACCTACGCCACATGTTGATGTGACCTCAGCCATACTACATAAACACTGGCTAATATGCAAAATACAAATTAATAAAATTAGATTGCATTATTAAATATTTTATATAATTAAAAGGTCACTAAAACATCATTAATCGTTGCAAATAAACTTAACAGATATGCAAAGTCTTATAGACGAAGACGATCACTATGCCCGCGCCCTCAGCCGCCCGGGACCCACCTTAGGTGACGTGTACAAGCTGACGGTTGTGGAAATTTCCTTGTCTTTGTCACACACTCCTTGATGGCGCCCCCTAGCACATGGCGCCCCGGGAGACTGCCCGAGTTGCCGGTACCTTGAGCCGGCCCTGGTAGTCAGAGGCTGATATGGGGCCAACCCACTTTCCGTAATGTCAAATTTAATTGGAGTATAACTAATGTATTAATGTACAGCCAATATTATTGCACAAGGTCCAGCCGGGAGGGGCTGTGTAGCTGTTTTGAAAATTGTACAAGAATGTTCGGTGGAGAAACGGTCTGGGACTTTAACAGATACTATCTCCCCGCTGGCGAAATAAACATTTGATGCGGAGACCAGTAGCCCTGGGCGTTAAGTAATTTCTTTGAGATCCTCTCCTGCTAACAATCCCCAAACTTTTAATAATGTTGAAATCATACAACAAAATAGAATGCGGCTTTCAATAATTGTAAACAAATGATTCCCATTATGGAGAAGAACAGTGCCTTGTTTAATTCAGTAAGAAGTCTTACAACACCAGGTTAAAGTCCAACAGGTTTGTTTCAAACACGAGCAGACAAACCTTTTAATGACGCTCATTCAATTGCTGTGAGCCAATAGTTCTGCTGATGTGCGACTAGCATGTTACTGAACTGTGTATTTATCTGTTATCACCCTGAAAATAATAACCATCAGATGATGGAAGTGTTTACAGTGAATCAATGTGATTTCTCAGTCAGGATTTGGGGGTATTTAGTCTTCCTGTGTAGATGACTAAAGTTTCACCAAATTGACTTTATGCTCCACAAATATCTGAATTTTGCAACATGCAATATTCTAAATGAAGTCCCTGGCTCTTTGCCAAAAACAATTTCATTCAGATGTGACTCCTTTAACTGAGTGGCGGGGAAGGGCGGCGGTGGTGGGTGGGGGTTGCTGCGCAAGTTCAACCTCAAAATGCATCTCACAGTGAGATCAACCTCACTATAGTTTACCAATTGCATACATTGGAGGCAGGGGGCTGAACAATGGGCGCACGGTAGCACAGTGGTTAGTACTGTTACTTCACAGCGCCAAGGACCCGGGTTCGAATCCCGGCTTGGGTCACTGTCTGTGCCGAGACTGCATGTTCTTCCCGTGTCTGCGCGTGTTTCCTCTGGGTGCTCCAGTTTCCTCCCACAAGTTCCAAAGACGTGCTTGTTAGGTGAATTGGACATTCGGCATTTTCCCTCAGTGTACCCGGACAGGCGCTGGAGTGTGGCAATTGGGGGATTTTATGCCTACTTGTGACAATAATAAAGATTATTATTAATCAGTTTCAGTGAAGGAAATGGACCTGTTCAGAGTGGACATTTGGACATGGGAACATGTTTCTCCTTTTTTTTAAATTCATTTACGGGATGTGGGCGTCGCTGGTTAGGTCAGCAGTCATTGCCCATCCCTAGATGCCCTTCAGCAGGTGGTGGTGAGATGCCTTCTTGAACCGCTGCAGTCCTTCAGGTGTAGGTACACCCACTGTGCTGTTAGGGAGTGAGTTCCAGAATGTTGTCCCAGGGACAGCAAAGGAATGGCGATATATTTCCAAGTCAGGGTGATGAGTGACTTGGAGGGGAACCTCCAGGTGGTGGAGTTTTCAGGTATCTGCTGCTCTTGTCCTTCTAGATGGTGGTGGTTGTGGGTTTGGAAGGTGCTAACTAAGGAACCTTGGTGAGTTACTGCAGTGCATCTTGTAGATGGTACACAAGGCTGCCACTGTTCGTCGATGATGGAGGGTTTGAATGTTTGTGGAAGGAGGAGCAATCAAGCGCGCTGCTTCGTCCGAGATTCAAACTTCTTGAGTGTTTGTGGAGCTGCACTCATCCAGGCAAATGGAGAGTATTCTATTACACTTCTGAATTGTGCCTTGTAGATAGTTGATAGGCTTTGAGGGGGTCAGGAAGTGAATTACTTGCCGTAGGATTCCTAGCCTTTGGCCTGTCCTGTATTAACGTGGCGAGTCCAGTTCAGTTTCTGATCAATGGTAACCCCAGGATGTTGATTGTGGGGCATTCAGCAATGATAATGCCATTGAATGTCATGAGGAGATGATTAGATCCTCTCTTGTAGCAGATGGTCATTGCCTGACACTTGTGTGGAACAAATGTAATTTGCCACTTGTCAGCCCATGCCAGGATATTGTCCAGGACATGCTGCATTTGGACACGGACTGCTTCATTAACTGAGGAGTGCAGATCATTGTGCAGTCATCCACAAACATCCCCACTTCTGACCTTATGATGGAAGGCCAGAAAGAAGCAGCTGATGATGATCGGGCCAAGGACACTACCCTCAGGAACTCCAGTAGTGATGTCCTGGAGCTGAGATGATTGACCTTTAACCACCACAACCATTTTTCTTTGAGCCAAATATGACTCCAACCAGTGGAGATTTTTCTCCCTCATTCCCATTGACTCCAGTTTAGCTGGTGCTCCTTGATGCCATACTCAGTCAAATGCTGCCTTGATGTCAAGGGCAGTCACTCTCACCTCCCCTCTGGCATTCACCACTTTGTCCATGTATGAACCAAGGGTGTAATGAGGTCGGGGGCTGAGTGACCCTGGCAGAACCCAGACCGAGCGTCTGTGAGCAGGTTATTGCTGAGTAAATGCTGCTTGATAGCACTGCTGATGACTCCTTCCATCACTTTGCTGATGATGGTGAGTAGGCTGATAGGACGGTAACTGGCTGGGTTGGATTTATCCTGTTTCTTGTGTACAGGACACACCTGGGCAATTTTCCACATTGCCGGGTAGATGCCAGTGTTGTAGATGTACTGGAACAGCTTGGCTCGGGGTGCGGCAAGTTCTGGAGCACAAGTCTTCAGTACTATTGCCGGAATATTATCCAGACCCACAGCTTTTGTGGCATCCAGTGCCTTCAGCTGTTTCTTAATATCATGTGGAGTGAATCGTATTGGCTGAAGACTGACATATGTGATGCTGGAGACTTTTGGAGGAGACCGAGATGGATCATCCACTCGGCCCTCCTGGCTGACGATTGTTATGAATGCCTCAGCCTTGTCTTTTGCACAGATGTACTGGGCTCCTCCATAATTGAGGATGGGATCTTTGCAGAGCCTCCTCCTCCAGTGAGTTGTTTAATTGTCCACCACCATTCACTGCTGGATGCGGCAGGATCGTAAAAGCTTAGATCTGATGCGTTTGCTTCGCTTTGTCTAGTATTTGCTGCTTCTGCTGTTTGGCACACAAATGGTCCTGTGTTGTAGCTTCACCAGATCGACACTTCATTTTTGGTAAGCCTGGTGTTGCTCCTGACATGCTCTCCCGCTCTCTTCATTGAACCAGGGTTGGTCCCCTGGCTTGGCGGTCATGGTAGAGTGGGGGATATGCCGGGCCCCGAGGTTGCAGATTGTGGTTCAATACAATTCTGCTGCTGCTGGTGACCCACAGCACCTCATAGATGCCCAGTCTTGAGTTGCTGGATCTGTTCGAAATCTATACCATTGAGCACGGTGGTAATGCCACACAAAACGATGGAGGGTATCCTCAATGTGGAGACGGCACTTTGTCTCCACAAGGTCTGTGCGATAGGTCACTTCTACTGATACTGTCATGGACAGATGTATCTGCAGCTGGCAGAACGGTAGTGCAGTGGTTAGCACAGTCGCTTCACAGCTCCAGGATCCCAGGTTCGATTTCCAGCTTGGGTCACTGTCTGTGTGGAGTCTGCACGTTCTCCCCGTGTCTGTGTGAGTTACCTCCGGGTGCTCCGGTTCGTCCCACAAGTCCTGAAAGACGTGCTGTTAGGTAATTTGGATATTCTGAATTCTCCCTCTGTGTACCCGAACAGAAGTAAAAATGTGACAACTTGGGACTTTTCACAGTAACTTCATTGCAGTGTTTATGTAAGCCTACTTGTGACAATAAAGATTATTGTATTCAAAAAAATGAAATCCCCCAGGCTGCTTGACCAACACTTTGATCAAGGTGAGGTTCCCCCCTTAGCTGGTTCAGTCAAACCGTGAGATCACAGAACAAGCCCCACCCTCACTCTGAGCATCTGAGTGAGTTCAGACATCACAATAGGTTTGTAAACTGGATACATTGGAAGCAGGAAGCTACACAGCCAGTTTCAGTGAAGGAGTTGGAGCTGCACTCACTGTTAACCAACTGGCTCGTGTAACGAGGAGAGAGCAGGGTAAGCTCAAAGTTCTGAATAAAGTTACTTCATGAAGGGTTCTTGAACAATGGTATCGTTATCAGCAAGAAGATTCAATGGAAGTTTCCTTTACATTGAAAAGTTTGTCTCAACATTGATATCTTGTGTTGGAATTTAGGAAGAGAACTGACCCGGTTAATATTTCTGCACAATGGGATAGGATAGTCACTACCAAACTTGCAATATTACCACTGGGCAGCTATGGCAGAGAGAGTGAAGGGATGGATACGTGAACCCACCACGGAATGAGTGCGGATGGAAGTGTCCTCCTGCAAGGGAACGACCCTCCAGGCCCTCGCTACGGCAGTGCTCCCACCCCCCTCCCCCTGACGAAATATATATCCTGCCCAGTGGTGGCAGCCACACTAAGGACGTGGAATCAGATGAGGCAACATTTTGGTCTGACCGAGATGTGCCCCAGGGCCCACATCTGCGAAAACCACAAGTTCCCACTCGCCATAGATTACATAGAACATACAGTGCAGAAGGAGGCCATTCAGCCCATCGAGTCTGCACCGGCCCATTTAAACACTCACTTCCATCCTATCCCCATAACCCAATAACCCCTCTTGAACGTTTTTGGATACTAAGGGCAATTTAACATGGCCAATCCACCTAACCTGCACATCTTTGGACTGTGAGAGGAAACCGGAGCACCCGGAGGAAACCCACGCAGTCATGGGGAGAACGTGCAGACTCCATACAAGACAGTGACTCAGCAGGGAATCGAACCTGGGACCCTAGCGCTGTGAAGCCACAGTGCTATCCACTGTGCTACCGTGCTGCCCATGCAAGACACCACCTTCAAAAAATGGAGAATGGACGGGGGTTGACGCTGTCAGGGACTTTTACATGGAGGGAGGGGGTGGCAGACTAGCGAGACTGGGCAAACTTGCGGAGGAGCTGGAACTATCGACAGGACAGGAACTTAGACACCTCCAGGTGAAGCACTTCTCCGCAAAGAGCCAGTCGGATACCCCAGGGCCCCGGGAACCACATTATTAGAGGACCTGATAAACACAGAAGGGGGAAACTGAGGGAAAATGTATGGGCAGCTACTGGGCAGGGTGAGAAGTGGGCTGGGGTCCCTGGAATGAAGCACTGAGCAGGGCCAACTCCAACTCCTCCTGCGCAAGGCTGAGCCTCATGCAGATCAAGGTGGTGCACAGAGTGCACCTGACCAGAACCTGAATGAACAGGTTCTTCCTGGAGGTGGAGGAAAAGTGTGAACGGTACCAGAGAGGCCCGGCCAACCACACCCACATGTTTTGGATCTTTCCCAAACTTGTAGGGTTCTGCACAGCCTTCTCCAAGGCAATGTCCAATGTGGGGGTGTGGAAGGAGTCGTCCCAGAGTGTCAATGTCTGAAAAGCCAGAGCTACATGTGGGCAAGAGGGCCAACTCCCCTTGCTTTCGCTCCCCTAATCGCACGCCGGAGAATCCTGCTCGGCTGGCGATCAGCAGCATCACCCACAGCTGCAGACTGAATTTCTCTATTTGGAAAAGATCAAATAGGGTCGAAGGAAGGATTTGTCAAAGCATAAGGACAATTTGTCGGCCTGTTCCAAGACAAAACCAGCGGCAATTAGGGGAAAAAGTGAGAAATTGGAGAAGAGAGACAGGAACACACAACTCACATGGCGGCGGCGGGGGGAACTCAGGGGAACTACAGGGAGAAGCACGGAGGGAGGGGGAGGGTCTGAAACTCCCCCAAAACCCCACAAGACAGGCAACAGAAAACATAAAGAGAAGGGGGGACAGGGGAGAATAGAAGCTCGGGGACAGAACACCCTGAACGGAAAAGGGGGAATAACAAAGAGGGTTCGTGGGGCGGAGGGGGGGGGGGGGGGGGGAATTGGGGGAGGGGGGACACACCAAGACTGACAATGTCAATATGTAAGAACCACACTTGCTGTAAATATTAAACGTAAAGTGTTACCGTGTATAGATTGAAAATACCAATACAAATATGTTTTAAAACACAGCACGGTAGCACAAGTGGATAGCATTGTGGCTTCACAGCGCCAGGGTCCCAGCTCTGGTGCTCCACATCATTTTACAATGTCTGACTCCTGCCCACAATAGCACTTCACACTGTCCACCTGGGTGATCCTTCCTGCCATCGGATCCCTGAGGGAGTGGAGGTGGGGTCGATCGGGGCAGGGTGGGGTGCCCAGCCCACCCATGATGTTCACCCATTCCCCCCTCCACACCCCCTCTCTGGCCAGCCATCCCACCCCATACATCCATCTGACACGGCACTGAGGCAGGTTGTAACAGCGTGAACACTTGTTTAATGGGCACAAATATATACATGTATGCACCATCGCTCCTATAACTAAACTGTGCCCTGCACCCATAGCAACCTCAATGATGTCTAACATTCGGGCCTTGGGGCCCTAACGCTCCGCCTTGGTGGTTCCCCAGGTGGTACATCAGGAGTGGAGGCGGCCTGCTGAGATTCCTGCCCTACAACCTTGCGGGCGTCTTCTGGGGCAACTGGGCTGCTGCTTGGGTGTCCCAGGTGGTGTGGCACCGCACTGTTCTGCCCGCTGCCCACCAGATTCACCAGGGACAGGAGGTGCGAATCCAAGATGCTGCAGAGAGGGCGAGAGAGGGGCTGGGGGTGAGGGTGGTGTGGGAGTGAAGGTGGGGTTGAGGGTGGTGGGGTTGGTTTTAGGGGGTGTTGACACATGTCAGCACATGTGCTGCACGGCAGCACGGTAGCATGGTGGTTAGCATAAATGCTTCACAGCTCCAGGGTCCCAGGTTCGGTTCCCGGCTGGGTCACTGTCTGTGCGGAGTCTGCATGTCCTCCCAGTGTGTGCGTGGGTTTCCTCCGGGTGCTCCGGTTTCCTCCCACAGTCCAAAGATGTGCGGGTTAGGTGGATTGGCCATGCTAAATTGCCCGTAGTGTCCTTAAAAGTAAGGTTAATGGGGAGGTTGTTGGGTCATGGGTATAGGGTGGATACGTGGGGTTGAGTAGGGTGATCATTGCTCGGCACAACATCGAGGGCTGAAGGGCCTGTTCTGTGCTGTACTGTTCTATGTTCTATGTGTCTCAGGGAGCCACAACTAAGCGGGGTCTCACTTCCTCATCCGTGGCCAACCTCCACCCTGGCGACTTCCCTTTCTCCTGATGGCCCACCGACCATGTCCAGGGCCCACTGCGCAGCCATGGTGGGGGCCTCAGGTCCGTCTGTCCCCCTCCATATTTCTCCCGCTCCTGCCGTTTATTGGCGGCCTTCTCCTGGGTGGGGAGGGGAACAGAAAACGAGTGTGAGACAGTCCGACGCATGAAGCCCAGGGGGGGTGGGGGTAGCTGCTGGCCTCAGATTCCACGGCACCCGGCCATAGCAGCCGGTATGGGTGCCAACATGTGGTGCAGGGTAGGGGTTTGGCCTCTCCTGCTGGGAGGCGGGTCACAGGTGTGCACAACGGGGGTTGGGGCCTGGGGCATAGTGCTGCCCCCTCACCCTGGCTTCCCTGGGGCATAGAGCTGCCCCCTCACCCTGGCTGCCCTGGGGTATAGTGCTGCCCCCTCACCCTGGTTGGGGCCTGGGGCATAGAGCTGCCCCCTCACCCTGGCTGGGGCCCTGGGGCATAGAGCTGCCCCTCACCCTGGCTGGGGCCTGGGGCATAGAGCTGCCCCCTCACCCTGGCTGCTGCCCTGGGGTATAGAGCTGCCCCCTCACCCTGGCTGGGGCCCTGGGGCATAGAGCTGCCCCCTCACCCTGGCTGGTGCCCTGGGGCATAGAGCTGCCCCCTCACCCTGGCTGGGGCCTGGGGCATAGAGCTGCCCCCTCACCCTGGCTGGGGCCTGGGGCATAGAGCTGCCTACTCACCCTGGCTGGGGCCTGGGGCATAGAGCTGCCTACTCACCCTGGCTGCCCTGGGGTATAGTGCTGCCCCCTCACCCTGGCTGCCCTGGGGTATAGAGCTGCCCCCTCACCCTGGCTGGGGCCTGGGGCATAGAGCTGCCTACTCACCCTGGCTGGGGCCTGGGGCATAGAGCTGCCTACTCACCCTGGCTGCCCTGGGGTATAGTGCTGCCCCCTCACCCTGGCTGGGGCCCTGGGGTATAGTGCTGCCCCCTCACCCTGGCTGCCCTGGGGTATAGTGCTGCCCCCTCACCCTGGCTGGGGCCCTGGGTATAGTGCTGCCCCCTCACCCTGGCTGCCCTGGGGTATAGAGCTGCCTCCTCACCCTGGCTGCCCTGAGGAGGTTGTGCAGTTTATTCCTGCACTACAGGCCGGTCAGGACAGTGTTACTCATGGCACTGACCCCCTCTGCCACCTACCCCCATGCACAGTGGACGGCGGCGGCTGGCAGCTTCCTTCCCAGGCCGGGGCACAGGGTGGCCCACCTCTCCACCACCACGTCCAGGAGGATCTCGAGCTCGGCTTTGGTGAAGTATGGTGCCACCCTCCTTGCTGCCATCTTGGTGGCTGGGATGGTGTGTGTGTGGGGTGTGCAGTGTGTATCTGCGGCTGCAGCTTGTCAGCCTCCTGAGTGTCGATTGTGAATCTGGCACCGTTTCTCATTGGAACTGATGGAGTTCCGCATGGCGCCGGTTCTAGCCCCTCAATAGTCGCTGAATGGATTCAGGTGCGGTGCCAGTTTTGCTGTCATGGATCTCCACCAATCCTGCCCCAGCGTCAACACTTAGTCTCAGGAATGGAGAATCCAGCCACAAATCTGCAACAGAGCCAACTGGAAAACATCACTTCCAGTTTTCAGCTGGGCCCATAAATGGAGGTCCGAGGTTGTGGACGGGGCGGGGGAGGGGGGAATGGATGTAGAGGGAGGAAAATGGAGGAAACAGGGTAAGGGAGGAAAAGTGGGGAGATTGGGGAAGTAATAGTGGAGGAAAGGAGGGTGAGGGACATGAAGGGACAGATGAGGGAGAGGGAGGGAGGACAAGGAGGGATGCTGACAGTGAAGGAGGGGAAATGAGGGACAGAGCAGTCACAGGATTGAGTGAGGGGGGCATGAGGGTGGGATGGAGGGGGGTAATAAGAAGGAGGGAGCTGGGACAGAGATACATAGAATATAGGAGCAGGAGAAGGCCTTTTAGCCTTTTGAGCCTGCTCCGCCATTTATCACGATCGTGGCTGAGCATCCAACTCAATAGCTTAATTCTGCTTTCTCCCCATAACCTTTGATCCCATTTGTGCCAAGTACTATATCGAGCCACCTCTTGAATACATTGAATGTTTTAGCATCAGCTACTTCCTGTGGTAATGATAAGGGACAGAGGGGTTGGGGAGGGAAGAAGAGAATGCCTGCAGTATATGTTGTAGGAAATGGGTGTTTCCTCTGGTTTGGATTTTTAAACTTATCAAGATAAACGCAAAGGACTGGAAGACCTCCCTGCTGGGGATTTCCAGTCCCACCACTGGCGAGGCCCTCTGCTGGCCTGACCAGAAAATCCTGCTCTTAATTTCAGACACATGTGAGGAGTTTTCCCATAAGCGTCAGGATCCCAGTGTCAGCTTTAAATGGGAATCAAAACCCGGCATTGTGGTCTGGGATTTTCTCTCAATCTGTAAAACCAATCACTCGGCGGAATTCTCCTTTCCTGAGACTAATTGTTGATGCTGGGGCAGAATCCACCAGCATCACCAGAAGCAGTAAGTTCAAGGTCAACGCTCACTACCAGACGGACGACCTTAGCTGTTCTCCTGTTACCCCTTCGAACCCAACAGCCTCAGATCCAAACAATGGGCATTGTTTCTCTGACTAAGTGGGCACCCGAAGTTAAGTATAGGCATTAGCGTAAGAGATAGTTTAGTCTGTAGTACTGTTGTACATGACTAGATCTTACTGTGTGTAAATAAATAGTATTGACTTTGAACTAACTAACTGGTGTGTTGGCTCTTTCGTCGGTATTCGGGTTGAATCTTGTGGCGGCATCAAGAGATACTTGGCGACACCAAAACTGATGCTGTACCTGAACCGATTAAGCGACTGTTGAGGGGCGAGCACCGGCACTACGTGGAACACAAACAATTCCAATGAAATGAAAATCGCTTATTGTCACAAGTAGGCTTCAAATGAAGTTCCTGTGAAAAGCCCCTAGGTGCCTCATTCCGGCGCCTGTTTGGGGAGGCTGGTATGGGAATTGAACCGTGCTGCTGGCCTGCCTTGGTCTGCTTTCAAAGCCAGCGATTTAGCCCTGTACTAAAGCAGCCCATGATCAATGAGAAAGGGAGTGGGATTGGCCGGGTTCGGGATTGACGCTCAGGACAAGCTGCATCCACATATACACACTGCACTCCCCCCCGCCCACCATCCCAGCCAACACGATGGCAGCAAGGAGAGCGGCCCCGAGATTCACGGGCGCCGAGCTTTAGAAGCTGCAGGACGCCTTGGAGGAAAGGCAGGCGACCTTGTAGCCTAGCCCAGGAAGGAGGCTTCCAGCTGCCTGATGGGTTGGGCACTGTGGATTCGTGAAGCAGACATATGCCACCAACACTGAAGATGGTTCAACACTATTTTATTAACTCTTTTAAAATGCTCGACATACTATGGGTTTACACGATGCTAGTTTGACGAGAGACCTGTGCCTGTCTGAACTAGTTGAATCACTCAGCCCGTGGTGTGAGTCTGTACTGTGTTTGATGAGCTCTTGTGCTTCTGAGAGGCAGCATCCAGAATGAGCGGGAAAAGTGATGCCCTCTCCCTTTATAGTGCGTGTGTTCTAACTGGTGATTGGCTGCGGTGTTTGTGCATGTTGATTGGTCCCTGTGTATGTCCATCAGTATGTGTCTGCACCATGATATACTGGTGTATATCATGACATCTCCCCCTTTTAAAAAAAATTGATGTGAATGTGTGACAATAAATAGTGTGAGTGCGTGAAGAATGTTCCTAACTACATGTGAGGCGCAAAGACATATGTACAGACCTATATACAGGAAAACAAAGCTATACACAAGGGAAGGTGCCTGGTGCAGATAATTAATATGCAACAAATTGAACAAGAACAGGGCTATATACAAACCAATAGAAAATGATTTAACAAGGAAGGAAACATCTCAGAGAGTCCATAAATTTGCAAAGTTCATAAATTCAGTCTCTGAGGTGGGCGGCGAACTCTGGTTGACCGCCTCAAGGGTGGATCAACAGCCGCCAGGTCAGGAGCTGGGTGGGCTGCAGCACAGTTAGGGGGAGGCAGAGTGACCAGAAGCTCTGCACAGTCCATGGCAGGGTCAGCAGAGGGGCTGGGTGGGCTGCACACAGTCAGGGGGAGGCAGAGTGACCGGAAGCTCTGCACAGTCCATGGCAGGGTCAGCAGAGGGGCTGGGTGGGCTGCACACAGTCAGGGGGAGGCAGAATGACCGGAAGCTCTGCACAGTCCATGGCAGGGTCAGCAGAGGAGCTACACGGAGGACCCCGTGATGATTGTGGAACAAGGCGAAGCTTACGCCGAATGCGGCGCCGAATGGATCCGTCCGGTAACCGGACCAGGAAGGAGGGGGGGGGCCACCTGCCTGAGAACAACAGCAGGTGCAGACCAGCCACCATCCGGGAGATGAATGCGAACCTTGCCGTCTGGCTGGGTGTCAGGGAGATCAGCAGCACGTGAGTCGTGTGTAGCTTTTTGCTGGGCCTGAGACGTCTGCATCCTGTAAAGCACAGGGACATGATCGAGATTCAGGGTGTGAATCGGCGGCACCGTCGTCCTGAGGGTGCGGTTCATCAGTAACTGTGCAGGCGACAGCCCAGTGGAGAGCGGGGCGGAGCGATAGGCCAACAGAGTGAGATGGAAGTCAGATCCGGCATCGGCAGCCTTGCAGAGTAGCTTCTTGACTAGGTGAACCCCCTTTTCTGCTTTGCCATTGGACTGAGGGTACAGGGGACTGGATGTGATGTGTGCGAAGTTGTACTGCCGTGCATTGTATCTTGAGCCACCCGTCCGTCATTAGGCGCATGACACGCTGTAGTAGGGGGTCAGCCACTGTCTCGCGAAGTATTTTTACCAGGCGTGCATCCGATGCTGGCAAATGGGAGGCTGCGAACTTAACTTGGACGTCAACCTGGCAAACGAACCCTTTGTGATCACATGGAGTGGTGACCGACCTGGAGAGGGCGTCGCCAATGATAAGGTCCTTGCCAGGGGTATAAACGAGTTGGAAATCATACCTCCGGAGCTTGAGTAGGATGCGCTGGAGGCGAGGCATCATATCATTCAAGTCCTTTTGTATTATGTTGATGAGCGGACGATGGTCGGTCTCGTCAGTAAACTGGGGAAGTCCATAAACATAGTCGCGGAACTTCATTACACCGGTCAGAAGGCTGAGGCACTCCTCTATTTGCGCATAGCGCTGTTCCGTGGGGGTCATGGCCCGTGACGCATACGCAATGGGGGCCCATGACGAGGCCTCATCACGATGCAGAAGCACAGCTCCAATGCCCGACTGACTGGCGTCCGTAGACATTTTCGTTTCTTTTGCCGTATCAAAAAAGGCCAGAACTGGGGCCGTGGATAACTTGGCCTTCAGTTCCCTCCACTCGAGCTCATGGGCAGGGAGCCACTGGAAGCCCGTTGTCTTCCAGACCAGGTTCCTGAGAGCTGTGGTGTGCAAGGCGAGGTTGGGAATGAACTTTCCTAGGATATTTACCATGCCCAAGAACCGCTTTCTTGTCCTCGGGCGTTTTCATGGAAGTGATGGCAGCAATCTTGTCCTCATCCGGCCGCACACCCAAATGGGAAATGTGGTCACCCAGGAATTTAATGTCCGACTGGCCGAAAGAGCATTTAGCCCTATTGAGGCGGAGGCCATGCTCGTGAATGTGCTTGAAGACGCGCTTGAGGCGGCTGATGTGCTCCTGCGGGGTGGTGGACCAGATTATTATGTCGTTGATGTAGACACGGACTCCTTCGAATCCCTCCATCATCTGTTCCATTATTCTGTGAAATACTTTGGACGCCGAGATGATGCCAAATGGCATTCGGTTGTAGCAGTATCTGCCAAAGGGCGTATTGAATGTGCACAACTTTCTGCTCAATTCATCCAGCTGGATTTGCCAGAAACCTTTTGAGGCGTTGTGTTTTGTGAAGAGTTTGGCGTGGGCCATTTCACATGTGAGTTCCTCACGTTTGGGAATCGGGTAGTGCTACCTCATGATATTCCAATTAAGATCCTTAGGATCTATGGAAATCCTTAGCTCACCGGACGGTTTCTTCACACAGACCATGGAACTCACCCAGTCGGTCGGTTCCGTGACCTTGGAGATAACCCCTTGGTCCTGGAGGTCCTGGAGCTGTTGCTTGAGGCGGTCCTTATGGGGCGCTGGGACCCTGCGAGGTACGTGTACCACAGGCGTGGTGTTGGGCTTGAGTAGAATCGTGTATGTATACGGGAGTGTGCCCATGCCCTCGAAGACGTTGTGGTAGTGTTGGATGATGGAGTCGAGTTGCGCCCTGAAGTCGGTGTCAGGAGAGGCAGACACGTCGCTGGGAGAGAGAGAGAGTGAACCCTCTGCACCAAGTTCAGCAGCTTACATGCCTGCGCACCAAGCAAGGAGGCTTTCGAGGAGGCAACGATCTCGAAGGGTAGTACAGCTGTGTCAGCACGGTGCGTCACCTCGAGTTGGCAGGAGCCACTGGCAGCAATGGCATTCCCGTTGTAATCAAGCAGTTGGCATGCAGATGGCAGGATGGCAGGCTGGACACGGAGGCTGCGGAGGTCAGATGACGCAATGAGATTGGCGGAGGCACCGGTGTCCAGGCGGAACCTTACTCGGGACCGGTTGACCGTAAGGGTGGCACACCACTCAATATCCGGATCGATGCTGTGTATTGGAATGGGTTTGGTGCTGTGCTTAGGAGACATCCTGTGCTTGGTTATGATGCATCGCTGTCAAAGTCGGGGGACAGGCTCGTTGATTGTGGGCTGAATGGCCCGGACATCCATGCGGGGCTGGCTGGATCTTCCGAAACTAGCAGGCTGGGTCGACCTGCATAAAGCAGCATAATGGCCAAGTTTGCCACACTGCAAACATCGTCGGGACTTCGTGGGACATTGCTGCTTGAAGTGGGCAGAGCCACAGTTGCCGCACGCCGTTGCGTCGGCGCGTTTGTTACACCACCGTGCATGCACGGTGCGATCCAGCGTGGTGCGCGCCTGCGCAGTACGTTCTTCGATGTCGCCACGTTCGTTGCGTCCCAGCGCGGGAGCCCGCGAAAAGCGTGCAAAATGGCCACCTTCGTCCAGGCTTAAGCCCTGGAACGATTTGATGACCTGGACCCGTTCTGCCTCGTGGGGAGCTTGCAGCGGCCTGGATGCGGGAATATCGCATGGAGGCGTGTTCATGGAACACGCAGGTCTCTATGGCAGTGGACAGGGTAAGCTGTTTGACCTTAAGAAGCTGCTGACGAAGGGGCTCCGACCGCACACCAAAAACTGTCTGGTCACGTATCATGGAGTCAGAGGCAGACCCGTAGCTGCAGGACAGCGCAAGGACACGGAGATGGGTGATAAAGGACTGGAAAGGTTCGTCCTTCCCCTGTAGGCGCTGCTGAAAGATATAGCGCTCGAAGCTCTCGTTCACCTCTACCCCGCAGTGGCTGTCGAACTTTAGGAGGACCGTCTTGAGCTTTGATTTATCTGCCCCATCAGCGAAGGTGAGCGAGTTAAAGATGTGGAGGACATGGTCCCTGGCTGTGGAGAGGAAGAGAGCAATCTTCCGTGCGTCCGAGGCAGCTTCCAGGTCCATGGCCTCGAGGTATAGCTGGAAGCGCTGTTTAAAAATCTTCCAATTGGAGCCTTTCCGTAATGCGGAGCGGCGGCGGCAGGCGATCGGAGTCCATGTTGCAGGATGGCTGAAGACTGGTGGAAGGCTGATCACTGGACTAACATCCCTCAACTACTGGTACCATGATGTGTTGGGCACTGTGGACTTGTGAAGCAGATATATGCCACCAACACTGAAGATAGTCTGTACTATACTTGATGAGCTTTTGTGCTTCTGAGAGGCA
Organism: Scyliorhinus canicula; assembly: GCF_902713615.1. NCBI lineage: Eukaryota > Metazoa > Chordata > Chondrichthyes > Carcharhiniformes > Scyliorhinidae > Scyliorhinus > Scyliorhinus canicula. The sequence continues at coordinate 64,143,609 of NC_052157.1, forward strand.
GCATCCAGAATGAGCAGGAAAAGTGATGCCCTCTGCCTTTATAGTGCGTGTGTTCTAACTGGTGATTGGCTGCTGTGTTTGTGCATGTTGATTGGTCCTAGTGTATGTCCATCAGTGTGTGTGTCTGCACCATGATATACTGCTGTATATTATGACACTGCTGCCATTCTCCGGGCCTGGGCACAGGTGGCAGAGTGGCAACACCACGAGAAACACCGTCCGGACCGGCCAGCAGGGCCGGGAAAAACTGCACCATCTCCTCTCAACCCCTGTCTCGCACACCCATAACCCCCCCCCCCCCCCCCCCCCCCCCCTCCCAACGGGCGGGGATGTGAGGCTCTGATGAGTTGTGGTTCCCCGTGACATGTGGGTCAACCCCCCAACACCCCCACACCCTCACTACCCTCACCCCCACCCTCACCCCCACACCCACCCTCGCACTCACCCCCACACCACCCTCGCCCCCACCCTTACCCCCACACCACCCTCGCCCCCTCACCCCCACACCACCCTCACCCCCACATCACCCTCACCCCCTCATACCACCCTTACCCTCACATCACCCTCACCCCCACACCACCCCCACACCCACACCACCCTCACACCACCCTCACCCCCACACCACCCTCACCCCCACATCACCCTCACCCCACACTGCCCTCACCCCCACACGACCTTCGCCCCCACACTGCCTTCACCCCCAAACTGCCCTCACCCCCAAACTGCCCTCACCCCCAAACTGCCCTCACCCTCATACCACTCACACCCCTCTCACACCACCCTCACCCCCACATCACCCTCACCCCCACACCACCCTCACCCCCACACTGCCCTCATCCCCACATAGCCCTCACACCACCATTAACCCCACACCACCCTCACACAAGCCCATAACCACTCCACCCGCCCCACACACACACACACCCCCCCCCCCACCACCCCCACTCCCACCCGGCCCATGGTCCGATCATGCACCTTGTCTTGTGTCTTGCAGGAGCTGCTGGGGATGGGGTGGGTCCTTCTGGTGCCCCCGTCCCAGCCAGAGCCAGGGTCCCGGGTGCCGAGCAGCGATGAGGACACCGACACGGACAGGAGCCATCAACCTGAGACCCAGGACAACCCTCAGCTCGCGTCCGATGCTGAACATCCTCCACCACCCCAGAGACACTCACCTCGGTTGGGCACTTTAGTGAAGAAGCTCCTGGGAGACTATCTGGTGCGGACCACACAGCTGCTCCGGTACAGCAGGTGGAGGTAGGAACTCCCGAGGGGTTGGATAGTCGGAGGGCTGCCCAAACCCAGGGTCTAGCTGACGTCCAGACAGGTTTCAGGTTTCTGGGACGTCTGTGGAGATGCTGTCGCAGAGCCAGGGACAACGTGAGGGTTTGTCGGCGAGCATCCAGCATCTGCAGACGCAGGTGGAGGAGTCCAACCGTATGCAGCAGTAGGAGGTGGTGTCAGCCATATACGCCACCCACACCAACACTGCACGGGTGGCATCCTCGGAGGAGGCCTTGGCGGCGAGTATCGGCTCTGGATCAGCATGTCCAGCACATGGGCAATCTGTGCAGGTGAGGTCCAGGGCAGAGCTGCCCTATCACAGGCAGCAATGTGCCAGAGCAACCTGGGCCTGAGCATGGCCCTGTCACAGTGCGGCCATAGCTGAAAGCGTCACCGGCATTGCCCAGTCGCTGACCGACGAGGCACAGATGCAGAGGTAGGTGGCCCAGTCCCAGAGGGAGATGGCGCAGTCACTGGCTGATGTAGCACAGACCCAGAAGGTGATGGCACAGTCAGTGGGTGATGTGCCGGTGTCCCAGATGGAGGTGGTCCATTCCCTGTGCTCCATGGCCATGAGCATGCAGACCCTGGCTGAGACAAGAGCCAGGACTGGCAGAGCAATTTGGTGGGGGAGCCTCAAGAGATGACTCTTCTCGCACCCCCCCCCCTCCCATGGAGTAGCCTCGGGTCATTGGGCACCCCGAGGGGTGTGGAGGTGATGGGGCCCCTGCCGTGATCTCCTGCAGGGGAGCTGCCGGAACACCACAGTACCTCAGACTCCCCCCTTCCTGTCCCTGGCGCATCTGGTCGTCAGCAGGAAGAGCAGGGTAGCACCATGCCACCTGGGACACCCAAGCAGCAGCCGGGCCCATCCAGGCCCGATCGCCCTGGAAGATGCCCACCAAGAGGGACCGGGGCCACAGGGCAGGAATCACAGCAGGCCACCTCCACCCCTGATGCATCACCTGGGGATCCACCAAGATTTAGCGTTAGGGCCCCGAAGGCCAGAGGATTTGACACTAGTTAAGGTGGCATGGGTGCAGAGTACAGTTTAGTGAGAGAGGAGAGGGCACAAATTGGGATATATGTTTTGACACTAAACACCTGTGTACAATGTTACAACCTGCCTCTGTGCTCTGTCAGAAGGGTGTGAGGAGTGGGCTGGGCAGGCTGCAAATGGGGCATGGGTGGGGGGTAGGGAATGTGCGGATATTGGGAATGGGCTTGGCTCCCGGATCACAGTTCAGTCAGTGTTCACCGCTCTGGTGTCCAATCCCCATCCCACCAGCCCCATACCACCATCTCCTTTCCCCCCACTGTCCCCACCATCACCACCTCCACCATCCCAGGGGATTCGGTCGGACTATGGGACGGAACAGCCAGTTGTCATACAGAATCACCCAGGTGAACGACGGAAAATGCTACCGTGGGCAGGAGTTAGACATTGTCGAACGATGCGGAGCATCAGAGCTCATCGAAGAGCGGGTTGTCATCATCTTCCATCCCATGGAGCACACCCGCTGATACTTCCAAACGAGGGCCCACACCCCATAGTGCAGGTGGGTATGTATCACAAAGGGGGGTGCAGACCATGGGGGGGGGTGGAATATCTGGGTGGTCGGGAGGGTGGAATGCGGAGTCCATGCCATGTCAGTTTGTAATAATAATTATAATGTGTCACAAGTAGGCTTACATTGACACTGCAAAGAAGTTACTGTAAAAAGCCCCTCGTCCCCGTACTCCAGCGCCTGTTTGGGTACATTGAGGGAAAATTTACAATGTCCAATTCACCTAACAGCATGTCTTGCGGGACTTGTGCACAGTTACCCAAGCCAGGAATCGAACACGGCTCCCTGGCGCTGTGAAGCAACAGTGCTAACCACTGTGCCACTGTAGGAGCTGCCTGTCATTGCAGGTGTTCATAGGGCGACATGCATCTAATCGGTCACCCCCTGGATCCGGGGCACCTTGGAGATGGTGGCAAACCCGCTGCGGAGCATCCTGGTGGGCTTGGTCCATATTGAAGTGGATATATTGTGCCGACTGGGCATATAGGGCCCCCGTGACGGTGCGGATGCACCTGTGCACCGAGCTTTGTGATGTCCCTAACAGGTCCCCAGTTGGTGCCTGGAAGGAGCCCATTGCGTAAAAGTTCAGGCGGGCTGTCACTTTGACGGTTACTGGGAGTGGGTGTCCTTCCCCATTACCCCGCGGTGCCAGTTGCACCATGATCTGGCAGATGTGTCGCACTGTCCCCATTCTCAGCCGGGGTCACTGACGGCATGCCCGGTCTGATAGGTCCTTGAATGACAGGCGCTGTCGGCACACGTGAGGCCTAATGTGACACCTCCTTTGTACCTCCTCCTCCTTCTACTCCTCGGCCTGTTTGGCCAGCAGGCTCTCCCTCCTCAACAGCTGTCTCCTGTTCCTCTGGGTTTGCTGAGGTGCGGGGGTGCAGGGGTGCAGGGTGGGTGCACCCATGCGGCCAGAGTCACTCTGCAGAACCAGGGGCCAGCAGGATGGCTGCCTTACAGGCTGCGGCAATGGCAGTCCACGCTTGCAGACCACCCCAGTCCTATGGCGGGTTACCCTAGCCCCATGGCCCATCCCCTGGTCACCCACCCCCGGCCCTGGAAGGCACCTCTCGCCAACCAGCCCGGCCTGTGTCCAGCACGGCAGCCCACTGTCATGCCTCTCCATGTCCTACCTCCTCTCTCTGCCTCATCAGCCACTGTTTCTCAATTTGTATAAGCACAAGTAACCCCTCTATCGGGAATTTCCAACCAATGGAGAGGCCCTGCAGAATACTGGGTCAAGCCAACTAATGATATGCCAACGGCAATAATTATACATGCGGGGTGGAATGCATTGACGCATTTGGCATGAAACGCCACAATTTCACCATAAGAAGCTATTCTCTGCCCAATCGCATTTCCCAATTCCGGCATTGGCCAACGGTGAATCCGCCCACTGTCTTTGAGCAAGTCTTGTTCATATGACCGAATACTGCCTTATGTTGGCTTACCCTAAGTGAAACGTTTGAGTTGTTAAAGTGTGGAGGAGCAACCAGAAAACAATTTCAGTGGAGAGGGGTGTTTGTAGTGGGGGAGGGGGCAGCTGAGGAAAATTGTTCACTGGGGGCAGTTCGGGAACAAAACTAGTCCAGTGAGCGCAGTGGAGTAGATCGAGACAAAACTAATCCAATCCGCGGGAAGGAGTTAGGTGGGTGGGGGTGGTATGGGGGCAGGATGTGCTGCACGAGTTATAGGTTATAAAGAAAAGTACTTCAACAAAATGGATCTACTTCTTCGAAAGTTAGCTCAGCTTTGTGAAGTTTGAAGCTAACAAAATTCAGAAATATGGAAAATAAACTATAATTATTTTTGCTAGTGTGATGTTACTGATCACAAATGTTTGAGAACTGATGATATTGATGTCAGGTACTGTACCTGCAATTTTAGATGACAGCTAAATGATTGTTTTTGAATGCAAGTGATGTGAAATGATAGCTGAATGCTTGCTTTAGAGCGCAATTGATATCAAATGAGTGTAAATGAAAGCTGTTGAATGTAAATAATGTCAAACCTTTCAGATGGGGAGTGGTGTCTCTTGTATTCCAATTGCCTGGAAATTCACAGAAATGCTCACAGGTGAGGGATGGATGACAACATGTCCATTGGATGTCTGGTAATAGCTAAGGAACAACTTGAAGAGGTCATAACCTTTAATGAGAAGCAAAAAAAGTGCAATTGCCCCTAATTGTCGGGCACATTGCGTGCTTTCAGAATTAACATCCTGGTTTCCCCACATTGGGAAAGTAACAACAACGAGCGAGTAATGGGTCAGGCCTGTCAGACATCCAAGTGCGGAAAGGTTGGAGCAGAATAAGCCGGGGATGTGTTACAGTCTCAGGAGAGAACAGTATTTTTTTCAAAAGAGGAAACCTGGTTCTTTACGAGAAGGTTGAAGCCACAAGATTCCACAGTTTGAAACAGACTAATTTTTATTGTATCAGAATCAAACAAAGCAAACGCTGCTGTCCGAGATAACCTCCTGTACTCTAACATCCAGAATCAATGCAGACTGAGCATAAATTAATCGGAAAATGCAGTCATTTATAAACTATGAATTACGTTTGAAATGGGTACGTAGGGGCTGATTTAGCTCACTGGGCTAAATCGCTGGCTTTTAAAGCAGACCAAGGCAGGCCAGCAGCACGGTTCAATTCCCGTATCAGCCTCCCCGAACAGGCGCCGGAATGTGGCGACTAGGGGCTTTTCACAGTAACTTCATTGAAGCCTACTCGTGACAATAAGCGATTTTCATTTAATTTCATTTCAAATGGCAGGCACAACTCAAAGATCTGAAAAATTGGGTTGGCAGTCCAGAAAGCATATATATTATCAATCTCAGTCACAAGATTCCTTCAAAACCCTGGATTCACCATGAAGATGTTCAGCTCCTCTCCTTCTAGAATATAGTCTGATTAGCAGCCAACAGCAGCGCACAATCACCCCAAGTTCCAAGTTCAACTCTTTGCCACAAATGGCACATGTCTGCAGAACTTCCTCAACTTGGTCTGGATGATGTAGATCCACCAACATGATGTAGATCCCATCCATGCAGATTACTTGACAAAGAGCATGGCAGGAAATGGTAATTGGGCCAATAGAGTGAAACAACACCATTAAGTGATCAAGGTACTGACATATACTCCATTGTGAAACTGATTTTCAAATAATTGGGATAGAATCAAACACACTGATACCTGTCGAAATGAGCACAATTGAAGGGACAGGGTAAACTATTTGGGTAAGAACAAGTGAGGGCCTGGTAGCAAGTAAACCTGGTGAGGAGTATCCAGAGGATGGATACAGATGATTGGAGAGGTGGAGAATATTTTAAGGCCATGCATGATGTTATTTTGATGATATTGAGTGACATGATCTGTGAGTGAGAGTGTCACAGAGAAAGGGGAATTTTCTCCCTGCACACATCACCCCATTCAAGGAGAGAAAGGAAGTGACCAAGAATAACAATGATATACGGGGTTACAGAGTAAGGTCTCACCCTGTGAAAACTGGAACCTTATTTCACCTGACTCAGAAGTTGAAATGACATCCACATAGGAAGCAAAGAATGAAATGAATAACGGAGCCCGAGACCTGCGAGTGGCTGTTCGTTCAGACATCAAGGATTTAACATTCAGGATGATTCGCCAACAATTATTGGTCACCTTGTACAAATTAAATATTTTTACCGTCCACCGAAACAGACATGAAATGGTAATCACTCGACCAGGTTGGGGACAGAGAAAGGGGGCTGAGTTTACCGAGCCAGGTCTAAAGGACCCAGAAGGAGGACCTGACATACGTCAGCACTGCAGATTGCTGCCCAGAATCAAACCACCCCAAGGCAGGTGGTCCGCCAAACCATGCAGAGATTGCTCAAGATTATGTCAGGTGCTCCAAAGAACAGACCCATAAGGGACAATTACAGGTGAACCTGGCTGCCCAGACCCACCAGACAATGAGGGACAGACCATTGGTGGGATTTATTTCTTCTGGGAATGGGAGGAAAGTGTTTAAATGGCTGGTGGAAAATGACCAGGATAGGGCTGACAATTGCAAAGGGATAGCATTCTTCTGGACAACCATTCTCTGCTGCCTGCAACGTAAAAAGCGGAAAGCCACAGTAACATCCCATGATGTACAAATGGGTCTTGACTACGTTCTTGTTGAAAAGGGAGGAACTTGTACTCTGATAGGGTCTGAGAGTAACACCTACAATTACTAACTTGGTGGAGCATCTCCAAAAGGAGATAGAAAAACTCCCACAACCACCATCTACCATCTGTGGACTTGGACAGCTGGATGGCTGGGTTCTATGGGAACTGCTTAATAAGTGTTGCTGTGACCAATGCCTCCCAAGACTACCTGATATCCCCTCTTGCCTAATAAGTGAGCTTCTATATTTAAAGGATTGAACAGTATATTGGCTTGCCCATTCCAGTGTTGAAGGCTGTTCCTAAACAAAGGAACAATCAAAGGCATCTGTGAATGTGTTCCGTTGTGCTATTTTCCACTTGCTTGTTCTTTTTGATTCATTCTCTTTTAACTTTCAAAAGAATCAAAGGGGGAACTGTGGAGAAATATTGAAACTGTGCAAATATGTACTGTGGGGACACATCAGCTTTTCAGAATCCAAATCGCAAATGTGACAATGTAACAATACCAGTAGGTTAGATACAAGTGTAAAATACTGAGATGGAGCACCAATCAGGAGTCACAATTCAGGATTGCTAAGTCAATGGGGGATGAACAAGGGGTGTGATCAAAAACGTGCATGTGGCGGCAGCACGGTGGCCTAGTGGTTAGCACAACCGCCTCATGGCGCTGAGGTCCCAGTTTCGATCCCGGCTCTGGGTCACTGTCCGTGTGGAGTTTGCACATTCTCCCCGTGTCTGCGTGGGTTTCGCCCCCACAACCCAAAAATGTGCAGAGTAGGTGGATTGGCCATGCTAAATTGCCCCTTAATAGAAAAAAAATAATTGGGTAATCTAAATTTTTTTTTAAAACGTGCATGTATGAAGCTTGACCTATTGTGCACGTGGTTCTCTTCTTTGCTCTTTGTTTCCTTTCGTTTGTTTTCTTTCTTTTGCTCCTCTGGGTTTTTTGTTTCTCTTTATTATATTTGCCATTCCCTCCAGCTTCCCACTAACCATAACATATTTCTCCCCCCCCCCCTCCCCCCACCCCCGGGCCCGCTTCTATATTCCCCACCTTAAATGCCACCTGCTTATTAAGAAAGATCGTCAACCCCCTCATTTTAAAGTATAACCCTGAATGGAACACCTGTCCAACCCATCCCTTCCTTAACCTAATCAGCTCTCCCACCTTCAGACGCGTCTCCTGCAACATGGCCACGTCCTCCTTCATTTGCCTCAAGTGCGCAATACATGGGCCCTTTTGACCGGCCCATTCAGTCCCCGAACGGTCCACGTGACCAGCCTGGCCGGGGGTCCCCCCCCCCTCCCCCTCCTTTGCTGATCAACCATAACATCTCCGAGGCCAGTCTTCAGCCCATGTCCCACACCTCCCCTGGTCCGTCCTCGGGCAACTACCATCATCAACCCTCCTCCTCCTCCATTTTGAAAGTCCCCTCCCCGTCAGCAGTATAATCCCCCCACCGCACCCAACCTCCCCATACCCACTCCCCCTCCAACTCCCCCCCTACATTGATCTTCAGCTCACCCCCCACTTTGCTTCTATGAACTAGCTCTCCCAGCTAGCCCGGCAGCCCCCGCCCAGCTAGCCCGACAGCTGTAGGTTTTCCGGGCAAGATTCAGTCCTTTTACGAGCTGGGAAAAGGACTTTGAACTTTGAAGCAGTAAAAAAAACAGCCATGTTTGGGGCTGCAGGACCTTGACTAAACTTCCCAGCAGCCTCAGCCTCTCCTGCAGCAGCCTCTGAGATTCCCGCATCACCCCCAAATCGGCACCATCGAGGTGAGCTGCTCCTCGTGCTCCCCCACCACCCCTCTAACCTCTGGATCGCCTGGTTCTGAGACTCCAGCCTCGTTTCCAGCCAGTCGATCCCAGCCTTAATCGGGTCCACCGTCCTTGCCAAACCCTCCAAAGTCTCCTTCCTCTGCTGGGTGAATTTCTTGATCAGGAAGTCCATCAGCTGCTCCATCTACCACTGAAACGTTAGGGTTGATCCCTGACCCTCCGCCATCTTCCCCTGTGTCGCAGGTCCAGCTTTTTGCTCCAACTGCTTCTTTCTGTAAAATCACTCCTGGTCCATGAATCTATCCACCAGTGGGACACCCTCTCCTTCCACCACTCCTGCACTTTTTTTCCCTCATAAATCGCCACCAAATGTGCGACCACTCACACCATGGTCGCCAGCGGAAGAAAGGCAGGAAACTTACAGCGAGTAACTCACCTCCTGACCCCCCCCCCCCCCCCCCCCCACCAAGCCTGTCAACCATCTGCATGTCACAAGTCTGGAGTGTAATAGACTACTCTCCACTTACCTGGATGAGTGCAGCTCCCACAACACTCAAGAAGCTCGATACCATCCAGAACAAAGCAACGCGATTGATTGTTTCTCCTTTCGCAGACATTCAAACCCTCCACCATCGGCGAATAGTGGCAGCCGTGTGTACCATCTACAAGATGCACCGCAGGAACTCACCAAGGTTCCTTAGGCAGCACCTTCCAAACCCACGGCCACTACCATCTAGAAGGACAAGAGCAGCAGATTCCTGGGAACCCCACCACCTGGAGGCTCCCCTCCACGTCACTCACCACCCTGACTTGGAAATATGTCAGCCATTCCTTCACTGTCGCTGGGGCAACATATTGGAACTCCCTCCCTAATAGCACAGTGGGTATACCTACACTTCAAGGACTGCAGCGGCTCAAGAAAGCAACTCAGCACCACCTTCTGAAGGGCAACTAAAGATGGGCAATAAATGCTGGCCTAACCAGCGACGCCCACATCCCATAAATTACATTTTAAAAACTCTTCCTCACACACTCTCACCTGTTTCCTATCTCAAATGCAGAACCATTCTCTCTCTCTTCCACACACTCATTTTTTTCTCTGTCACACATTCTTTCCCACTCACATGTACATATTCTCTCTCCCTCTTCTCTTCACAATCATTCACATTCCCTCTCTTCCTCACACACACTCTCTCAAGCAGACTCTCACACACATTCTCTCTCACACACACTCACATTTCTTTATCACATGCAGTCTCTCTCACACACCCTCTCCCTTTTTCTCATGCAAACACTCACTCTCTCCCATTCTCAGACACATGCATTCACTTTCTCGAACACAAACACTCTCCCTTTCTCTCTCACACTCTCACTTTCTCCCACCCTCACACATGCATTCACTCTCTCTGGCACACAATCTCCATCCCGGTCTCTCTCACACACTCGCTCTCTCCCACTCTAACACACTTATTCTCTCCTGCTCTCACACATTCATTTACTCTCTCACACACACATTCTCTATCTCACACACACAGTCACTCTCACTCTCACACACACTCCCTCTCCCTCACGTACACACTCACTCTCTCACAGTCGCTCTCTTTCTCTCCCACAAACTCACTTTCTCCCTCTCACACATGCATTCACTCCCTCCCCTTCCCTTACACAAACCCACTCTTTCCACCTTTCACACACAAACTCCCTCTCCTACATGCCCTCTCTCACACACTCTCCTACAAGCTTACTCTTTCCTTCTCTCCCCCGCTCAATCTTTCCTACTCGCTCCCACACTCTCCCTCTCTCATGTACTCACTATCCCTCTCGCTCACACACACTCAATCTCTCCCTCTCACACACACATATTCACCCGCCCTCCTTCTCTCACACACTTGCTTTTTCCCTCTTTCACACTACCTCCCTCTCTCACACACTCACTCTCTCCCTCTGACATATGTACAGTCTCTCCCTCTCTCACACACTCGCTCTTTCACTCTCTCACTCACTCACTCTCTCCCCCTCTCACACACGATCTTCCATCGGGAAGGAGATACAGATGTCTGAGAACACGAACGAACAGACTCAAAAACAGCTTCTTCCCCACTGTCACCAGCCTCCTAAATTACCCTCTTGTGGACTGAACTCATTAACACTACACCCTGTGTGCTTCATCCGTTGCTGTGCTTATGCAGTTACATTGTAGATCTTGTGTTGCTGTATTATGTATTTTTTTATTCTCTTTTCTTCCCATGTACTGAATGATCTGTTGAGCTGCTCGCAGAAAAATACTTTTCACTGTACCTCGGTACACGTGACAATAAACAAATCCAATCCAACACTCACTCTCACACACTCTCCCTCCCTGAGACACGAACTCTCCCTCTCTCACATACTTACTCTCTCACTCTCTCTCTCACACTCACACTCTCCCTCTCACACTCTCTCCCTCACACATTCACTGTCCCCCAATCTCACTCTCTTCCTCTCATGCTCACTCTCCCTCTCTCGCACACACATTCACGCTCTCACATACTCACTCTCTCCCTCTCTTTCCCTTTCTCACATACACACTCACTATCTCATACACACTTGCTCTCTCACACACTCCCTCACACACTTATTCGTTTCTTTCTCACATGCACAACCGCTCTCTCATTCTCACTATCCCTTTGTTTCACACATTCACTCTCTCCCACACATGCTTTCAGTCTCTCGAACACATTCTCTCCTTTTCTGTCTCATACTTTCTCCCTTTCTCTCACTCACACTCACTCTCTCCCACTCTCTCATACACAATCACACTCTCCCTTTCTCTCACATGCACTCACTTTTTCTTTCTCTCAAACATTTACTCTCACACACTCACTCACTCTCTCATGCACACTCGCTCTCTCCCACTCTCAGACACACATTCATTCTTTCTCTCACACACACTCTCTTCCTTTCTCTCTCTCACGCTCTCCATCCTCTTCTTTCTCACTCATACACATTCACTTTCTCACTCTCCCTCCCTTTCTCTCTTAGACAGGCTCGCTCTCTCATACATGAACAATCACTCTCTCCCTCTCTCTCACACTCACTCTTTCCCTCTCACACTTTTCCTCTCTCACATCCCTTTCTCTCTCACACTCACCCTTTCCCTCTCGACCTCACACACAATCTCTCTCACACACTCACTCCTTCTTTCAAACACATTCACTTTCTCCCTTTCTCTCAAGCTCACTGTCACTCTCTCCCTCTCACACACACTCACGCTCTCATGCATTCAGGACATGATTTAATGGAAACATTTCTTTTTTATAAATCTATTTTTATTAGGGTATTTGCTAGCTTTTGTAATAATAACAGCGACATAAACATGGTACAATAAACATTTCCACCCCATCACAATCTTCACACACCACAACCACAAAACAACAGCCCCCCCCCCCCCCCCCCCCCCCACCCCCCCGCTTTGGAATTCTGCTGCTGCTGACATTTTAATTTTCCCCGAGAAAGTTGCCGAACGGCTGCCACCTCTGGGTGAACCCAACCATTGACCCTCTTGAAGCAAATTTTATTTTCTTGAGGCTGAGAAACCCAGCCATGTCACTAACCCAGGTCTCCACACTCGGGGGCTTCGAGTCCCTCCACATTAATAAGATCCGTCTCCGGGCTACCAGGGAGGCAAAGGCCAAGACGTCGGCCTCTTTCGCCCCCTGAACTCCCGGCTCTTCCAACACTCCAAAGATCGCCACCTCCCGACTCGGCACCAACTGTGTTTTGAGTACCGTCGGACATGCCCAAAACATATGCACATGTTTTGCTGGGCCTCCCACGCACCTCGCACACGTACCCTCTACCCAAAAAACTTGCTCATCCGGGCCACTGTCATGTGTTCCCGGTGGACTACCTTAAATTGTATCAGGCTAAGCCTGGCGCATGATGAGGAGGTATTAACCCTGCTTCGGGCATCCGCCCACAGACCGGCCTTTATCTCTCCTCCTAGCTCGTCCTTCCACTTGCACTAAAGCTCCTCCACCGGAGTTTCCACCGCATCCAAAAGTTCCTGGTAGACACCTGATACCTTCCCCTCTCCCACCCAGGTACTGGAGACTACTCTGTCCTGTATCCCCCGTGGTGGCAGCAGCGGGAAGGCCAGAACCTACCTTCTCAAAAAGTCTCATACCTACAGATACCTAAACCCATTCCCTGCTGGCAATTCAAATTTATCCTCCAAGGCTTTCAAGCTGGGGAAGCTCCCGTCTATAAATAGATCCCCCATCCTTCTAATTCCTGCCCTTTGCCATCTCCGGAACCCACCATCCAGCCTACCCGGTACAAACTGATGGTTATTATAAACGGGGTACAAACCGATGCTCCCCCCACTCTCTTATATCTCCTCCACTGCCCCCAGATTCTCAGAGCCGCCACCACCACCGGACTTGTGGAGTATCGACCCGGCGAGAACAGAAGAGGTGCCGTTATCAGAGCTCCCAAACTTGTGTCTTTACATGACACCGCCTCCATGCGTTCCCACACTGACCCCTCCCCCACTACCCACTTTCGAATCATGGCTATATTAGCCGCCCAGTAGTAATTGCAAATGTTCGGCAGCGACAACCCACCCTCCCCCCGACTGCGCTCCAGCAACACTTTCTTCACTCGCGGGGTTTTACCCGCCCACCCAAAGCCCAAAACAACGTTATTAACCTGCTTGGAAAAGGCCCTTGGGATGAAGATGGGGAGGCACTGAAAGACAAACAGAAATCTGGGGAGGACCATCATTTTCACAGTCATGTGTTGGGTAAGCTGGGTCTGCGAGGACTGCGTTTACTGCAGCAGTGAGAGAGACAGGCTTCCAACACTTGAAGAAACGCAACTCTATTTTATTGAACACTTAACTATCATAATTACTTAAACTGTGGGTTGACACTATGCTGAGTTGACTGGAGACCTGAGGCTAACCTGACCAGACTATCTTACCACCACATGGTGGATGTTCTAGTTGTTGCTCACGGGCTCTGACTGTCTCAGAGGCTGGATCCCAAGAGCGCAGGAAAATGGATCTAGAGAGTTCGTCAGCCACAATTAGCTCCTTGCCTGAGGTGTAGAGCAGGTCGAAATCATAGCGGTGGAGTTTGAGGAGGATATGTTGTAGGTGTGGCGTCATATCATTGAGGTCTTTCTGGATGATGTGAACCAATAGCCTGTGGTCTGTCTCGACCGTGAATTTGGGGAGTCCATACACGTAATCATGGAATTTGTCAATCCCTGTGAGGAGACCCAGGCGTTCTTTTTCAATCTGAGCATATTGTTGCTCAGTAGGTGTCATGGCTCTGGATGTATATGCGACTGGGGCCCAGGAGGAGGAGGAGTCCCACTGGAGGAGTACTGCCCCAATGCCAACCTGGCTCACATCAGTGGAGATCTTCGTCTCCTTGGCAGGGTCGAAAAACGCCAGTACCCGGGCCTTGGTGAGTTTCGCCCTGAGCTCACGCCACTCTCGCTCATGAGCGGAGAGCCACTGGAAGTCAGTAGTCTTTTTAACAAGATGGTGGAGAGCAAGGGCAGCACGGTGGCCTAATGGTTAACACAACCGCCTCATGGCGCTGAGGTCCCAGGTTCGATCCCGCCTCTGGGTCACTGTCCGTGTGGAGTTTGCACATTCTCCCCGTGTCTGCGTGGGTTTCGCCCCCACAACCCAAAAAAAATGTGCAGAGGAGGTGGATTGGCCATGCTACATTGCCCCTTAATTGGAAAAAAAATTGGGTAATCTAAATTTTAAAAAAATTATTTTTTAAAAAGATGGTGGAGAGCTGTAGTGTGTGATGCCAGGTTGGGAATAAACTTCCCAAGGAAGTTGACCATCCCCAGGAAGCGGAGGACATACTTCTTGTCCTCTGGGGTCTTCATGGCGTTGATCGCCGACACCTTTTCTGCATCTGGCTGCACACCGAACTGCGAAATATGGTCACTGAGGAACTTTATTTCTGCTTTACCAAACGAGCATTTGGCTCTGTTGAGTCGGAGGCCATACTCGTGGATTCTATGGAACACTCATTTGAGGCGATCGATGTGCTCCTGAGGAGTTGTGGACCAGACAATTATATCATCGACACACACTGGCACCCCCTCAATGCCCTCCATCATTGCTCCATTATTCAGTGGAACACATCCGAGGCGGAGATGATGCCAAAGGCCATCCGGTTGTAACAGTAACAACCAAACGGGGTGTTAAATGTGCACAGCTTGCGACTGGACGCGTCCAGCTGTATTTGCCAAAACTCCTTGGAGGCATCCAGCTTGGAGAAAAACTTGGCGTGAGCCATTTCGCTGGTGAGCTCTTCTCGTTTAGGTATAGGGTAGTGTTCCCTCCTGATGTTACGGTTCAAATCTTTGGGGTCGATACAAATGCGAAGTTCCCCTGACGGTTTTTTGACACAAACCATGGAGCTAACCAAGTTCGTGGGTTCCGTGACCTTAGAAATGACGCCCTGGTCCTGGAGGTCTTGCAGCTGCTGCTTGAGGCGGTCCTCAAGGGGTGCCGGCACCCGACACGGTGCATGAACCACAGGTGTGGCATTTGGTTTCAGAAGTATCTTGTATTGGTAGGGGAGTGTGCCCATACCTTCGAAGACGCTGTGGTATTGTGCTATGATGTCATATAATTGGGTTTGGAAGTTGACATCTGGCGAGGCCGTTGCCTCAGCGGGCGACATGGTGTGAACCCGCTGCACCAGGTTCAAGATTGAGCAGGACTGAGCACCGAGCAAGGAAGCTTTGTTGGATCCTACAATTTCAAAATGCAGGGTTGCTTTTGAAGAACAATGGGATACCGCAAGCTGGCATGAGCCACTGGCAGCAATGGCATTGCCATTGTAGCCGAGAAGCTGGCAGGCCGGTGGAAGAATGCTTGGCTTGACGCGGATGGTATCACGGTCAGACTTTGAGATGAGGTTCGCTGAAGCGCCGGTGTCCAGCCTGAAGCGTATGCGAGCCTTGTTGACCGTAAGGGTGGCACACCACTCACCATCCGGATCAATGCTTATCACTGGGAGTTGTTTCACCTTTTTTGCAGAAAGCATCGTATGTTTGGTGATGATGCCCACCCGGAATGGGGATGTGAGGCCCTCGGTGTCAGGATCTGGAACCATGTCGGAGTCGGGGTCTGCAACGGGTTGCTGTACTGACCGGACGTTCCTGCGCCGCGGCTGGGATCGCTGTGCGTTCGGCAGTTGAGCAGATCAGCACAGGGCTGCGTAGTGGCCAAGCCTGCCACACTGGAGACAGCGTCAAGATTTCGAGGGACATTGCCGCTTTAAGTGGGCGGAGCCACAGTTGTTGCACGTCATTGCGCCGACGTCAGAACGCTCCGTGCGCCACCGCGCATGCGCGGTACAGTCGAACGATTTGTGCACCTGCGCAGTTTGGTCGTCGGCCTTGCCGTCCCCTTGGTCGCTGCGCTCATGCGCAGGAGCTCTGGAAAAGCGTGCAAAATGGCTGCCCTCATCCAGACTCAGGCCCTGGAGCTGTTTTACGGCCTGCACCCGCTCTGCATTGTGGGGGCCTTGCCGCGCCATCTCTGCTGCCTTGATATGGGAGTACCGGTTATTAGCGTGCTCGTGTAGGACGCAGGTCTCGATGGCGATGGTAAGGGTGAGCTGCTTAACTTTAAGGAGCTGCTGGCGAAGGGGATCGGAGTGGACCCCGAAAATGATCTGGTCGGGGATCATGGAGTCGGAAGTGGAGCCGTAGTTGCAGGACTGCGCGAGGATACGGAGATGGGTTAAGAAGGACTGAAAAGGTTCATCCTAACCTTGAATCCTCTGCTGGAACACATAGCATTCAAAGCTCTCGTTGACTTCGATGTCACAGTGGCTGTCGAACTTCAGCAGGACTGTTTTAAACTTTGTCTTGTCCTCGCCTTCAGCAAAGGTGAGGGAGTGAAAGATGTGGATAACGTGGTCCCCGGCAGTTGGGAGGAAGAGAGCGATCTTCCTGGCATCCGATGTGGCTTCGAGGTCGGTGGCTTCAAGATACAACTGGAACTTCTGCTTGAAAATCTTCCAGTTGGTGCCGAGGTTGCTGCGACGCGGAGCGGCGGGGGAGGGCGGACGCTGTCCATGTTACCGGATGGCTGATCGCTGGTCATAGGCAGATTATCTCAAGGTAGGTCCGTCAAACTCGAGCATGACTCACTGGTACCATGGTGTGTTGGGTAAGCTGGGTCTGCGAGGATTGCGTTTACTGCAGCAGTGAGAGAGACAGGCTTCCAACACTTGAAGATATGTAACTCGATTTTATTGAACTCTTAACTATCATACATACTTAAACTGTGGGTTGACACTATGCTGAGTTCACTGGAGACCTGAGGCTAACCTGACCAGACTATCTTACTACCACATGGTGTATGTTGTAGCTGTTGCTCACGGGCTCTGACTGTCTCAGAGGCTGGATCCCGAGAGAGTGGGAAAAACGGTGCCCTCTGGCTTTGTAGTGGTCGTGTCCTGTCTGGTGATTGGCTGCTGTGTTCTGTGTGTTCATTGGTCATCCTTTGTGTCAATCACTGCCTGTCTGCACTCCATCATATACCTGTGTGTATATTGTGACAAGTACCCTCCCTGCCAGTGATAGCGGGAGCATGTCCCATCTCTTAAAGTCCACTTTCATTTGTTCTATGAGCTGGGATAGGTTTAACTTGTGCAGTGCCTCCCATTCCCGGGTCACCAGGATTCCCAGATATCGAAAGCTCCTTCCTCTCATTCTAAACGGCAGCTCTCCCAGTCTCCTCTCGTGCCCTCTCGTCTGGATCGCGAACATCTCTGCTTTTCTCTCACATTCACTTTCTCAAACATTTACTCTCTCCCTCTCTCACACACACATTCATTATTTCTTTCACACACTCTCTCCCTTTCTCTCACACTCTCCCTCCTCTTCTCTCACTCACATTCAGTATCTCCCTCCCTATCTCTTTTGCATACTCCCTCTCTCATACATGAACAATCACTCCCTCTCCCGTTTTCCCTCTCACATTTTCCATCCCTTTCTCTCACAGTCACTGTCTCCCTCTCATACATAATCACACCCTCCCTCTCTCACTCACTCATTCCCTCTCTCCTCCACACAATCTCTCATACACATTCACTTTCCCTTTCCCACTCCCTCTCACACACACTCTCACTAACTTTCTCCTTTTCTCTCTCACAAACTCAGACAGGATCACCAGCTCACACAGGGGGCAGGGGTGTGGTGTGGGGGATGGACATGCATGGGCGCAGCCCGCATTGCCACCCGGGGCCACCATGTAGCCCACAGAACCTGGCTGGACACGGGAGTATGCACCATGCTAACATGTTGGCCTTCCACTCCCTGCAGACAATGGCGTTTGGTGTTCAGCCAGCATTGCTGGCTGCCATTGTGATGGTCGCAGGTCTGCGAGATGCCCTGCGGGCACGTGAGGGGGAGCTGCTCGGAGAGGAGGGGGAAGCTGCAGCAGAGGAGCAGGCAGCAGCGCAACGGGCAACAGCAGAATGGGCAGCAGCGGAATGGGCAGCAGCGGAGTGGGCAGCAGCGGAGTGAGCAGCAGCGGAGTGGGCAGCAGCAGAATGGGCAGCAGCAGAGTGGGCAGCAGCGGAGTGGGCAGCAGCGGAATGGGCAGCAGCAGAGTGGGCAGCAGTGGAGTGGGCAGCAGCAGAATGTGCAGCAGCAGAGTGGGCAGCAGCGGAGTGGGCAGCAGCAGAATGGGCAGCAGCGGAACGGGCAGCAGCAGAATGGGCAGCAGCGGAATGGGCAGCAGCAGAGTGGGCAGCAGTGGAGTGCGCAGCAGCGGAATGGGCAGCAGCAGAATGTGCAGCAGCAGAGTGGGCAGCAGCGGAGTGGGCAGCAGCAGAATGGGCAGCAGCGGAACGGGCAGCAGCAGAATGGGCAGCAGCGGAATGGGTGTGGTGAATGTAATATATAGATGTATATATGATAATTCACACTGTCTTTGTAAGCGCAGTAGCGCTATCCTACCACTAGGGGAGTAGCGCTGGGAGCACTCAGGAACTTGTACTGGGCTCCACCCTTGGCTCCGCCCACAACTCCTCCCCCTAGTGCAGCTGTATAAATACCCTTGTCCAGAGTCAGCCTGAGTTCACTACGAGTTCATCAACGGGTAACAGGCTGGCTCTGAAGTAAGTCGATTAAAGCCTAGATTCATATCGGAAACACATGTCTGGTGAATTGATGGTTCCATCAATTTAATCGACTTAAGAACAGTAAAGATCGATTATGGAATCGGCCCTCAAGCCTGGACGCCTGGAACTCGACCAGCAGGAAGCAGAGGCTAAAGAAATCTTCTCCCACTGGATCCGGCGCTTCAAGGCCTACCTGGCAGAAGCGAGCACAGCTGAAACGACAGAGGATCAGAAGCTAAGTCTACTGCATGCGAGGGTGAGGCACAGAATCTCTACGCAACTAAACTCGGCCAGTTCATATACTGCGGCGCTAGCAGTTCTCGATAAAATTTATGAAAGGCCCACCATTAATGAAGTTTACGCTCACGATGTGTTCACGACTCGCCGCCAGCGGCCTACGGAATCACTCGCCGAATTCCTAAGGGAACTCAATAATTTGTCCAATGACTGTAATTACCAAGCGGTTACCGCTGCTGAACACAGGGAATTGGCGGTACGCAATGTTTTTGTAGCGGGCCTCAGGTCTAACTATGTGCGCCAACGACTGCTGGAAAAGGGGGCCCAGGACTTAGAAATGACTGTGGAAGCTGCTACCACGATGGAGGTCTCCTTCCGCAGCCTTAACTCGTTCCCCGCGGACCCCGCGACTCAATCATGGGCCCCCGACTAGCGAATCCCCCAGGTCTGTGCTACGCGGCCGCCCAGCCACCATGCTGCCCCAGCCAGCCACCATGCTACCCCAGCCAGCCACTATGCTGCCCCAGCCAGCCACTATGCTGCCCCAGCCAGCCACTATGCTGCTCCAGCCAGCCACTATGCTGCTCCAGCCAGCCACTATGCTGCTCCAGCCTGCCATTTCTGCGGCCAGAATCAGCACACGCGGCAGCACTGCCCGGCCCGCAATGCGACCTGTAGCAGCTCTGGGCGAAAAGGCCATTATGCAAGAGTGTGCCTCGCAAAAAGGGCCCCAGCTTCCAACTCCCCAGCGACTCGCAGTAATCGCTCCCCTCACTCACAGGCCTGCGGGGCCGAAACGCTGCGGCCTATGCCCCGACTCCGCCCCCTCCAGCCATGTGCGATCCATGGGGTTGCCATCTTGGAAAACCTCCACCACGCGGCCGGCCACGTGCGACCCATGGGGGCCGCCAACTTCCTCACCGCCCGTCACGTGCGATCCACGGGCCCGATCGGCATCTCCGCGCTCAGACAACTCTGCGGAAGAATTCGAATTCGACTATGAACTCAGAGAGCAGTCATCACGGGGCCACTCCAACACAGCTGATCGAGCCGCCGACTACCCGCAACTCAGTGCGGTCACCCTGGACCAATCACGACCAAAGAATCTATGAAACTCGATGGCAGAGGTCCAAATCCACGGGTACAAAACGCCATGCCTCTTCGACTCCGGGAGCACGGAGAGCTTCATACATCCAGACCTGGTAAGACGCTGTTCGCTCCCCGTTTTCCCCGTGCAGCAAACTATCTTGCTCGCTTCAGGCTCCCATTCGGTCCAGATCCAGGGGCGCACCGCCGCGACACTCACAATCCGAGGCACTAGCTAGTCGAAATTCAAACTCTACGTTTTGCCCGAACTCTGCGTGCCACTCTTATTAGGCCTAGACTTCCAATGCAACCTCAAGAGCCTCACCCTCAGCTTCGGAGGGCCCCTGCCCCCATTCACGATCTGCAGCCTCGCTACGCTGCGAATCCCCCCCCCCCCCCCCCCCCCCACTCCCCGCCTCCTCTCTTTGCCAATCTCACTAAGGACTGTAAACCCGTAGCAACTCGTAGCAGGCAGTACAGCCTGCAGGATACGGTATTTGTCAGAGCAGAGGTCCGAAGGCTACTCAGTGAGGGGGTTATAGAGGCCAGCAATAGTCCCTGGAGAGTTCAGGTGGTGGTCGTTAAGACCGGGGAAAAATTCCACATGGTCGTAGACTATAGTCAGACCATAAATAGATTTACGCTCCTCGACGCGTATCCCCTCCCCAGGATTGCAGACAGAGTAAACCAGATCGCCCAGTACCAGCTCTTTTCCACGGTGGATCTGAAGTCTGCAAACCACCAACTCCCAATCCGCCCGGAGGACCGCCACTACACGGCATTTGAGGCCGATGGCCGCCTCTTCCATTTCCTCCGGGTCCCTTTCGGCGTCACTAATGGGGTCTCGGTGTTCCAACGAGCAATGGACCGAATGGTGGACCAGTACGGGCTGCGGGCCACGTTTCCGTACTTGGACAATGTCACCATCTGCGGCTATGACCAGCAGGACCACGACGCCAACCTCCACCGTTTTCTCCAGACGGCACAGAAACTGAACCTCACGTACAACAAGGAGAAATGCGTTTTCCGCACAACCAGACTAGCCATCCTCGGCTATGTCGTGGAAAACGGAGTCCTGGGCCCCTACCCGGACCGTATGCGCCCCCTCTTAGAACTCCCTCCCCATCATTGTCCCAAGGCTCTCAAACGGTGCTTGAGATTTTTTTCCTACTACGCCCAGTGGGTCCCTCAATATGCGGACAAAGCCCGCCCACTCTTTAGGACCACACGATTTCCCCTGTCAGCCGAGGCACGCCAGGCCTTCGACGGCATCAAGGAGGACATCGCCAAAGCGGTCATGCGGGCGGTGGATGAATCCACCCCATTTTAGGTAGAGAGCGACGCCTCAGAGGTAGCTCTTGCAGCCACGTTAAATCAGGCAGGGAGACAAGTTGCATTTTTCTCCCGTACCCTCTCCGCTTCAGAACTCCGACACTCCTCAGTCGAGAAAGAAGCACGAGCCATTGTGGAGGCTATCCGTCACTGGAGGTACTACCTCGCAAGTCGGAGGTTCACCCTCATCACCGACCAAAGATCAGTTGTCTTCATGTTCGACAACTCGCAAAGGGGCAAAATAAAACACGACAAAATTCTGAGGTGGAGGATCGAACTCTCCACCTGCAATTACGATATCAAATATCGACCCAGGAAGCTCAACGAGCCTCCGGATAACCTATCCCGCGGGGCATGCGCCAACGCGCAGATTGACCGATTGAAAGTCATCCACAATGACCTCTGCCACCCGGGGGTCACCCGGCTCGCCCACTACATCAGGGCCCGAAACCTGCCTTTCTCCAACGAGGAGGTAAAAGCGGTCACCAGGGACTGCCCGATCTGTGCGGAGTGCAAACCGCACTTCTATAGACCAGACAGGGCCCACCTGGTCAAGGCTTCTAGGCCCTTTGAACGCCTCGCGATTGATTTCAAAGGGCCACGCCCCTCAACAAACAAGAACGTATACTTCTTAAACGTCGTAGACGAGTTCTCCTGTTTCCCATTCGCTATCCCGTGCCCCGACATGACCTCCCACACAGTCATTAGGGCCCTGCAGAGCATCTTCATCCTGTTTGGTTTCCCCAGCTACGTACACAGCGACCGGGGTTCATCCTTCATGAGCGACGAGCTGCGTCAGTACCTGCTCGGCAAGGGCATTGCCTCGAGCAGGACTACCAGCTACAACCCCAGAGGGAACGGGCAGGTGGAAAGGGAGAACGCTACGGTCTGAAAGACCGTCCTACTGACCCTCCAGTCTAGAAAGCTCCAAGTCTCCCAGTGGCAGGAAGTCCTCCCAGACGCGCTCCACGCTATTAGGTCCCTTTTGTGTACGGCGACCAACCAGACCCCTCACTAGAGGCTCTTCATTTTTTCCAGGGGCACTACCACAGGGGTCTCACTTCCGGCATGGCTGAGGACGCCGGGCCCTGTACTTCTGAGGCAACACGTCAGGGTGCACAAAACCGACCCCCTTGTTGAGAAGGTGCGCCTGCTCCACTCCAACCCCCAGTACACATTCGTCGAGTTCCCTGACGGCCGTTAGGACACAGTATCCCTCCGGGATCTGGCACCCGCCTGATCCAGCGCCCCCTCTACCCCCACAGAAGGACCTCTCACCCTGCACCCCATGCTGACGCCCCCTTGCGCTCCCGAGCCCACAACCTCGCTCCACCAGTTCCGCGCCCCCGGACCGGCCAGCCCCCAGAGCCCCCAGTCCCCGGTCGAACCAGGAGAGTATGAAGCTCGGATACAACCCTCCCTGAAGTCCGCCATCGTGCCCCTGCACACAACACCCATCCAGCCACTGCAAGAGGCTGCAACCCCGGTGCTCCGCAGATCACAGCGGACAATTCGACCACCGGACAGACTGACTTTATAGACCACCACCCCTGACGGACTTGATTTTTTTGCAGGGCGTAAATGTGGTGAATGTAATATATAGATGTATATATGTTAATTCACACTGTCTTTGTAAGCGCAGTAGCGCTATCCTACCACTAGGGGCAGTAGCGCTGGGAGCACTCAGGAACTTGAACTGGGCTCCACCCTTGGCTTCACCCATGACTCCTCCCCCTAGTGCAGCTGTATAAATACCCTTGTCCAGAGTCAGCCTGAGTTCACATCGAGTTCATCAACGGGTAACAGGCTGGCTCTGAAGTAAGTCGATTAAAGCCTAGATTCATACCGGAAACACGTGTCTGGTGAATTGATGGTTCCATCAATGGTCAGCAGCAGAATGGGCAGCAGCGGAATGGGCAGCAGCGGAATGGGCAGCAGCAGAACAAGCAGCGGCAGAGCGGCCAGCAGAGGAATGGGCAGCAGCGGAATGGGCTGCAGATGACCAGGCTGCACAGGAAGGGGCTGCACAGGAAGGGGCTGCAGATGACCGGGCTGCACAGGAAGGGGCTGCAGATGACCGGGCTGCACAGGAAGGGGCTGCAGATGACCGGGCTGCACAGGAAGGGGCTGCAGATGACCGGGCTGCACAGGAAGGGGCTGCAGATGACCAGGCTGCACAGGAAGGGGCTGCAGATGACCGGGCTGCACGGGAAGGGCCTGCAGATGACCGGGCTGCACAGGAAGGGGCGACAGAGGTGCAGGTGGTGACCACACATGTTATGTTCCTTGTATTGTTCTCCAAGATAGCCAAAGTCGTAGTGTTTATAAAGAACATAGCTCTCTATGGAGGAGTTGCATTACTGGTCAGAGATGATATCACAGCTGTGATTAAGGAGGGCACGATGGAGGATTCGAGCACTGAGGCAATATGGGTAGAGCTAAGAAATAGGAAGGGTGCAGTAACATTGTTGGGACTTTACTATAGGCCTCCCAAAAGTGAGCATGAAGTAGAGGTACAAATATGTAGATAGATTATAGAACAATGTAGGAGCAATAGGGTGGTTGTGATGGGAGATTTTAACTTCCCCAACATTGAATGGGACTCATATAGTGTTGGAGGCGTAGATGGAGCAGAAATTGTAAGGAGCATCCAGGAGAGTTTTTTTTTAGAGCAGTATGTAAATAGTCCAACTCAGGAAGGGGCCATACTGGACCTGGTATTGGGGAATGAGCTCAGCCAGGTGGTTGATTATTCAATCGATGATTACTTTGGGAATAGCGATCACAATTCCGTAAATTTTAGAATACTCATGGACGAGAGTGGTCCTAAAGGAAGAGTGCTAAATTGGGGAAAGGCCTACGATAGCAAAATTCGGCAGGAGCTAGGGAATGTGGATTGGGAGCAGCTGTTTAAGGGTAAATCCACATTTGAAATGTGGGAGTCTTTTAAGGAAAGGTTGATTAGAGTTCAGGACAGACATGTTCCTGTGAAAATGAGAGATAGAAATGGCAAGATTAGGGAACCATGGATGACGGGTGGAATTGTGAGACTAGCTAAGATGAAAAAGGAAGCATACATAAGATTGAGGCAACTCAAAACTGATGAATCTTTGGAGGAATATCGGGAAAGTAGAACAAATCTCAAACGCGCAATAAAGAGGGCTAAAAGAGGTCATGCAATATCTTTGCCTAACAGGGTTAAGGAAAACCCCAAAGCCTTTTATTCATATGTAAGGAGCAAGAGGGTAACTAGAGAAAGGATTGGCCCACTCAAAGACAAAAGAGGGAATTTATGCGTGGAGTCAGAGGAAATGAGTGAGATTCTTAATGATTACTTTGCATCGGTATTCACCAAGGAGAGGGACAAGACGGATGTTGAGGCTAGGGATGGATGTTTAAATACTCTAGGTCATGTCGGCATAAGGAAGGGAGAGGTTTTGGGTATTCTAAAAGGCATTAAGGTGGACAAGTCCACAGGACCGGATGGGATCTATCCCAGGTTACTGAGGGAAGCGAGGGACAAAGTAGCTGGGGCCTTAACAGATTTCTTTGCAGCATCCTTGAGCACGGGTGAGGTCCCGGAGGACTGGAGAATTGCTAATGTTGTCCCTTTGTTTAAGAAGGGTAGCAGGGATAATCCAGGGAATTATAGACCTGTGAGCTTGACGTCAGTGGTAGGCAAACTGTTGGAGAAGATACTTAGGGATAGGATCTATTCACATTTGGAAGAAAATAGACTTATCAGTGATAAGCAGTATGGTTTTGTGCAGGGAAGATCATGTCTTACAAACTTAATAGAATTCTTTAAGGAAGTGACAAAGTTAATTGATGAGGGAAAGGCTGTAGATGTCATATACATGGACTTCAGTAAAGTATTTGATAAAATTTCCCATGGCAGGTTGATGGAAAAAGTGAAGTTGTATGGGGTTCAGGGTGTACTAGCTAGATGGATAAAGAACTGGCTGGGCAACAGGAGACAGAGAGTAGTGGTGGAAGGGAGTGTCTCAAAATGGTGAAAGGTGACTAGTGGTGTTCCACAGGGATCTGTGCTCGGACCACTGTTGTTTGTGATACACATAAATGATCTGGACGAAGGTATAAGTGGTCTGATGAGCAAGTTTGCAGATGATACTAAGATTGGTGGAGTGGCAGATAGCGAGGAGGACTGTCAGAGAATGCAGCAAATATTGATAGATTGGACAGTTGGGCAGAGAAATGGCTGATGGAGTTCAATCCAGGCAAACGCGAGGTGATGCATTTTGGAAGATCTAACTCAAGAGCAGAATATATGGTCAATGGAAGAGTCCTGGGGAAAATTGATGTACAGAGAGATCTGGGGGTTCAGGTCCATTGTACCCTGAAGGTGGCAATGCATGTCGATAGAGTGGTCATGAAGGCATACAACATGCTTGCCTTCATCGGACGGGGTATTGAGTATAAGAGTCGACAGGTCATGTTACAATTGTATAGGACTTTGGCCACATTTGTGTGCAGTTCTGGTCGCCACATTACCAGAAGGATGTGGATGCTTTAGAGAGGGTGCAGAGGAGGTTCACCAGGATGTTGCCTGGTATGGAGGGTGCTAGCTATGAAGAAAGCTTGAGTAGATTAGAATTGTTTTCATTGGAAAGACGGAGGTTGAGGGGGGACCTGATTGAGGTCTACAAAATTATGAGAGGTATGGACAGGGTGGATAGCAACAAGCTTTTTCCAAGAGTTGGGGGTGTCAGTTACAAGGGGTCATGATTTCAAGGTGAGAGGGGTAAAGTTTAAGGGAGATGTGCGTGGAAAGTTTTTTACGCAGAGGGTGGTGGGTGCCTGGAACGCTTTGCCAGCAGAGGTGGTAGAGGTGGGCACGATAGCATCATTTAAGATGCATCTGGACAGATATATGAACGGATGGGGAACAGAGAGAAGTACACGTTGGAAAATAGTCAATAGGTTTAGATGGCCTCCAGGTTCATCAACTTGGAGGGAGGGGGTGGAGGGTGCTGCTGGTCAGGGGCATGGACATCAAATCCAGACCCACCCCCTCACTTCCCACACCTCCCTCACTTCTGGGGCGACCCGGCCTGGATGGGCCTGGCCACTGCCCGGGTGTCCCGGGTGACGTGCCCCACAGTGGCCTGGCCCGCGATCGGAGCCCACCGATCCGCGGGCAGGCCTGTGCCGTGGGGGCAGTCTTTTCCTAGGCTGAGGCCGTGTAGGCCTCCGCGATGGCTGACGCGTAGGTGACCCCCCCCCCGCGCATGCGCGGGGATGATGCCATAGACTCGCACCGGCTGGCGGAGTACCTTCAACCCCGGCAGGTGTGGCGCCAAAGGCCTTCCACGCCAGCCAGCGGGGCACCAACCACTCCGGGGCTGGCCTCGCCACTAAAGGCGTGGGCCTCGCCCCTAAAGGTGTGGGCCTAGCCCCTAAAGGTGTGGGCCTCGCCCCTAAAGGTGCGGGCCTAGCCCCTAAAGGTGTGGGCCTCGCCCCTAAAGGTGCGGGCCTAGCCCCTAAAGGTGTGGGCCTAGCCCCTAATGGTGTGGGCCTAGCCCCTAATGGTGTGGGCCTAGCCCCTAAAGGTGTGGGCCTAGCCCCTAAAGGTGTGGGCCTCGTCCCTAAAGGGGTGGGCCACGCCCCTAAAGGCGTGGGCCTAGCCCCTAAAGGTGCGAGCCTAGCCCCTAAAGGTGTGGGCCTCGCCCCTAAAGGTGCGGGCCTAGCCCCTAAAGGCGAGGGCCTAGCCCCTAAAGGTGTGGGCCTAGCCCCTAAAGGTGCGGGCCTAGCCTCTAAAGGTGTGGGCCTAGCCCCTAAAGGTGTGGGCCTAGCCCCTAAAGGTGTGGGCCTAGCCCCTAAAGGTGCGGGCCTAGCCTCCAAAGGTGTGGGCCTGGCCCCTAAAGGTGTGGGCCTCGCCCCTAAAGGTGCGGGCCTAGCCCCTAAAGGTGTGGGCCTAGCCCCTAAAGGTGTGGGCCTGGCCCCTAAAGGTGTGGGCCTGGCCCCTAAAGGTGTGGGCCTCGCCCCTAAAGGTGTGGGCCTAGCCCCTAAAGGTGTGGGCCTCGCCCCTAAAGGTGTGGGCCTAGCCCCTAAAGGTGTGGGCCTAGCCCCTAAAGGTGTGTGCCTGGCCCCTAAAGGTGTGGGCCTCGCCCCTAAAGGTGTGGGCCTGGCCCCTAAAGGTGCGGGTCTAGCCCCTAAAGGTGTGGGCCTAGCCCCTAATGGTGTGGGCCTAGCCCCGAAAGGTGTGGGCCTCGCCCCTAATGTACGGAGGAATCCACACCTTTGGGGTGGCTCGCGCTGGAGTAGTTCTCGCCACTCCGTCCCGCCGGGACCCCCTACCTCGCCGGGTAGGGAAGAATCCCGCCCAATAAATTCCATGGGAAACGGTGCCGGATTCGCCGGGTCGGTGATGGGGGCTCATGAAGCTCACACGCTGCAGCCGCACTGAAACTTCCCCCAGACACACTGTCCCAGCCAACAAGATGCTGAAAGGACGGTAACGTCACGGTTCAGGGAGGCTGAACTGGACACCCTCATGGATGCCGTGGAGGAGAGAAGGATGACCCTATACCCTGGCCCGAGAGGAAGGCCGACATATACCACCGTTTGCCGTGCCAAGGCGCTGGTAGCGGAGGCGGTCAGCGCTGTGGACGTCGCCCGGACTGGCATTCAGTGCCAGCAGAGACTCCACAACCACCTCAGGGCGGCCAGGGTGAGTCGGCTGCTCCGTGCCCCTGGCACTAACCCCACCCCCACACACCCGTAACCCGGCCCCTCCCCCCCAGGGGACAGCCAAATCCCCCACCCTGCCCCACATACCAGCCGCCATGGCCGGGTGCCCTGGCCACTGAGGCCACCATCGACCCAACCCTTGGGCCGCATGCATCGGATTGTCTAAAGGTGTCGTTGGATGCCCCCCCTACCCCCCCCCCCCCCCCCCCCCCCCCCCCAAAGAGGAGATGGCCGCGCACAACCGCCGGGAGCGGGGGGAGACCGGAGTGGGACCAGCAGCACAGCAGCCCCTCACCCTGCCCGAGCAGACATGTGTGGGCAACCCGCCCCACACCCACCACAACCCACACCCCCTCAGCCACACCCCTCTAACCCCTCACCCCCCTCAGCCACACCCCTCTAACCCCTCACCCCCTCAGCCACACCCCTCTAACCCCTCACCCCCTCAGCCACACCCCTCTAACCCCTCACCCCCTCAGCCACACCCCTCTAACCCCTCACCCCCTCAGCCACACCCCTCTAACCCCTCACCCCACTCAGCCACACCTCTCTAACCCCTCACCCCCCTCAGCCACACCCCTCTAACCCCTCACCCCGCTCAGCCACACCCCTCTAACCCCTCACCCCCCCTCAGTCACACCCCTTTAACCCCTCACCCCCCTCAGTCACACCCCTCTAACCCCTCACCCCCCTCAGCCACACCCCTCTAACCCCTCACCCCGCTCAGCCACACCCCTCTAACCCCTCACCCCCCCCTCAGTCACACCCCTCTAACCCCTCACCCCCCTCAGTCACACCCCTCTAACCCCTCATCCCCTCAGTCACACCCCTCTAACCCCTCAGCCACACCCCTCTGACCCCTCACCCCCCTCAGCCACACCCCTCTAACCCCTCACCCCCCTCAGCCACACCCCTCTAACCCCTCACCCCCTCAGCCACACCTCTCTAACCCCTCACCCCCTCACCCCCTCAGCCACGCCCCTCTAACCCCTCACCCCCCCTCAGCCACACCCCTCTAACACCTCACCCCCCCTTAGCCACACCCCTCTAACCCGTCACCCCCTCAGCCACACCCCTCTAACCCCTCCCCCCACTCAGCCACACCTCTCTAACCACTCACCCCCCTTGGCCACACCCCTCTAACCCCTCACCCTCCTCAGTCACAACCCTATAACCCCTCACCCCTCAGCCACACCCCTCTAACCCCTCACCCCCTCAGCCACACCTCTCTAACCCCTCCCCCCACTCAGCCACACCCCTATAACCCCTCACCCCTCAGCCACACCCCTCGAACCTCTCACCCCCCTCAGCAACACCCCTCTAACCCCTCACCACACTCAGCCACACCTCTCTAACACCTCACCCCCCTCAGCCACATATCTCTAACCCCTCAACGCCCCCTCAGCCACAACCCTCTAACCACACCCCGCTCAGCCACACCCCTCTAACCCCTCACCCCCCTCAGCCACACCCCTATAACCCCTCACCCCGCTCAGCCACACCCCTCTAACCCCTCTCCCCCCATCAGCCACACCCCTCTAACCGCTCACCCCCGTCAGCCACACCCTCTAACCCCTCACCCCACTCAGGCACACCTCACTAACCACTCAACCTCCTCAGCCACACTCCTCTAACCCCTCACCCCCCTCAGCCACACCCCTCTAACCCCTCACCCCCCTCAGCCACAGCCCTATAACCCCTCACCCCCCTCAGCCACACCCCTCTAACCCCTCACCACCTCAGCCACACCCCTCTAACCCCTCTCCCCTCAGTCACACCCCTCTAACCCCTCAGCCACACCCCTCTAGCAACACCCCTCTAACCCCTCACCACACTCAGCCACACCTCTCTAACACCTCACCCCCCTCAGCCACATATCTCTAACCCCTCAACGCCCCCTCAGCCACAACCCTCTAACCACACCCCGCTCAGCCACACCCCTCTAACCCCTCACCCCCCTCAGCCACACCCCTTATAACCCTCACCCCGCTCAGCCACACCCCTCTAACCCTCTCCCCCCATCAGCCACACCCCTCTAACCGCTCACCCCCGTCAGCCACACCCTCTAACCCCTCACCCCACTCAGGCACACCTCACTAACCACTCAACCTCCTCAGCCACACTCCTCTAACCCCTCACCCCCCTCAGCCACACCCCTCTAACCCCTCACCCCCTCAGCCACAGCCCTATAACCCCTCACCCCCCTCAGCCACACCCCTCTAACCCCTCACCACCTCAGCCACACCCCTCTAACCCCTCTCCCCTCAGTCACACCCCTCTAACCCCTCAGCCACACCCCTCTGACCCCTCACCCCCCTCAGCCACACCCCTCTAACCCCTCATCCACATCCCTATAACCCCTCACCCCACTCAGCCGCACCTCTCTAACCCCTCACACCCCTGAGCCACACCCCTCACCCCCCTCAGCCACCCCCTCAACTCCTAATCACCCCCAGCCACACCCTCTAACCCCTCACCCCCTCAGCCACACCCCTCTAACCGCTCACCCCCCTCAGCCACACCCCTGTAACACCTCACCCCCTCAGCCACAACCCTCTAACCACTCAGCCCGCTCAGCCACACCCCTCTAACCCCTCACCCCCTCAGCTACACCCCTCTAACCCCTCACCCCCTCAGCCACAACCCTCTAACCCCTCACCCCCGTCTGCCACACCCTCTAACCCCTCACCCCACTCAGCCACACCCCTCTAACCCCTCACCCCCTCAGTCACACCCCTCTAACCCCTCAGCCTCACCCCTCTGACCCCTCACCCCCCTCAGCCACACCCCTCTATCCCCTCAGCCACACCCCTATAACCCCTCACACCACTCAGCCGCACCTCTCTAACCCCTCACACCCCTGAGCCACACCCCTCACCCCCCTCAGCCACCCCCTCAACTCCTCATCATCCCCAGCCACACCCTCTAACCCCTCACCCCCTCAGCCACACCCCTCTAACCCCTCACCCCCCTCAGCCGCTCCCCTGAGCCACACCCCTCACCACCCTCAGCCACTCCCTCAACTCCTCATCACCCCCAGCCACACCCCTCTAACCCCTCCCCCCCCCTCAGCCTCACCCCTCTAACCCCTCAACCCCCCCTCAGCCACAACCCTCTAACTACACCCCGCTCAGCCACACCACTCTAACCCCTCACCCCCTCAGCCACACCCCTCTAACCCTTCACCCTTAGCCACACCCCTATAACCCCTCACCCCCCTCAGCTACACCACTCTAACCCCTCACTCACCTCAGCCACACCTCACTTACCACTCAACCTCCTCAGCCACACCTCACTAACCCCTCACCCCCCTCAGCCACACCCCTCTAACCCCTCTCCCCCCTCAGCCACACCCCTCTAACTACACCCCGCTCAGCCACACCACTCTAACCCCTCACCCCCCTCAGCCACACCCCTATAACCCCTCACCCCTTAGCCACACCCCTCTAACCCCTCACCCCCTCAGCCACACCCCTCTAACCCCTCACCCCCTCAGCCACACCCCTCTAATCCCTCACCCCCTCAGCCACACCCCTCTAACCCCTCACCCTCAGCCACACCCCTCTAACCCCTCACCCCCTCAGCTACACCACTCTAACCCCTCACCCCCCTCAGCCACACCTCACTAACCACTCAACCTCCTCAGCCACACCTCACTAACCACTCAACCTCCTCAGCCACACTCCTCTAACCCCTCACACCCCCTCAGCCACACCACTCTAACCTCTCACCCCCCTCAGCCACACCCCCCTAACCCCTCTCCCCGCTCAGCCACACCCCTCTAACCCCTCTCCCTCCTCAGCCACACCCCTCTAACCCCTCACCCCCGTCAGTCACACCCTCTAACCCCTCACCCCACTCAGGCACACCTCACTAACCACA
This sequence comes from Scyliorhinus canicula, assembly GCF_902713615.1. Classification (NCBI taxonomy): domain Eukaryota; kingdom Metazoa; phylum Chordata; class Chondrichthyes; order Carcharhiniformes; family Scyliorhinidae; genus Scyliorhinus; species Scyliorhinus canicula. The sequence continues at coordinate 64,175,805 of NC_052157.1, forward strand.
ACCTCCTCAGCCACACTCCTCTAACCCCTCACCCCCCTCAGCCACACCCCTCTAACCCCTCACCCCCTCAGCCACACCCCTATAACCCCTCACCCCCCTCAGCCACACCCCTCTAACCCCTCACCCCCTCAGCCACACCCCTCTAACCCCTCACCCCCTCAGCCACACCCCTCTAACCCCTCAGCCACACCCCTCTGACCCCTCACCCCACTCAGCCGCACCTCTCTAACCCCTCACACCCCTGAGCCACACCGCTCACCCCCCTCAGCCACCCCCTCAACTCCTCATCACCCCCAGCCACACCCTCTAACCCCTCACCCCCTCAGCAACACCCCTCTAACCCCTCACCCCCCTCAGCCACACCCCTGTAACACCTCACCCCCACCCCTCTAAACACTCAGCCCGCCCAGCCATACCCCTCTAACCCCTCAGCCCCTCAGCTACACCACTATAACCCCTCACCCCCTCAGCCACACCCCTCTAATCCTACACCCCGCTCATCCACACCCCTCTAACCCCTCACCCCCTCAGCCACACCCTTCTAATCCCACACCCCCCTCAGCCACACCCATCAAACCCCTCACCCCTCTCAGCCACACACCTCTAAACCCTCACCCCCCTCAGCCACACCCCTTGGAACTCTCACCCCCCTCAGCTCACACCCGCCACAACCCACACCCCCTCAGCCACACCCCTCTAACCCCTCATACCCCTCAGCCACACCCCTCTAAACCCTCACCCTCAGCCACACCCCTCTAACCCCTCACCCCCTCAGGCACACCCCTCTCACCCCTCACCCCCCTCAGTCACACCCCTCTAACCCCTCACCCCCTCAGCCTCATCCCTCTAACCCCTCACCCCCTCAGCCTCATCCCTCTAACCCCTCACCCTCAGCTATACCCCTCTAACCCCTCACCCTCAGCCACACCCCTCTAACCCCTCACCCTCAGCCACACCCCTCTAACCCCTCACCCTCAGCCACACCCCTCTAACCCCTCACCCCCCTCAGGCACACCCCTCTAACCCCTCACCCCCCTCAGCCACACCACTCTAACCCCTCACCCTCAGCCACACCCCTCTAACCCCTCATCCCCCTCAGCCACACCCCTCTAACCCCTCACCCCCTCAGCCACACCCCTCTAACCCCTCACCCCCTCAGTCACACCCCTCTAACCCCTCACCCCCCTCAGCCTACATGCCCCTTACCCCACCCCCCCTCTCCCCGCTGTCTAATCATACATGTCGTTCTGTGCCTTATAGGGCCTGCCGGAGGTGAGGCTGGTCCATCCGGAGTCTCCGGTCCCAAGCCAGTGCCAGAGCCAGTGCCCCCCAGACAGCCGAGCACTGACGGGGAGAGCAGCGCGAACACCAGCCCTCTGCCCGGGATACAGGACACCCCGGAGGTCGGGTCGGAGGAGGACATGGACATTCCATCACAGCTGTCTCCAACACCCTCCACCATCCCAGAGACTCTCACCTCAGTTGGGCTCTTTAGTGAAGAGGCCCCTGGGACACTATCTGGTGCGCATCACACATTTCATCCGGTCCAGCAGGTGGAGGTAGGAGCAGCCGAGGGGCTGAATGGTCAGAGGGCAGGCCGGACCCAGGAACCAAAAGCCGTCCAGACAGGTCCCGGGCTTCTGCAAAATCCAGTCCCAGCCACGTGGCAGGTCATAGAATCATAAAATTTACAGTGCAGAAAAAGTCCATTCCGCCCATCCAGACGGCACCAGCCCATGGAAAGAGGACCCTTCCCAAGCCTACAACTCCACACTAACCCCACACCTCCACCCTATCCCTGTAACCCCACCTAACCTCTTGTGGACACTAAGGGGCAATTTAGCACAGCCAATCCACCTAACCTGCACATCTTTGGACTGTGGTAGGAAACCGGAGCACCTGGAGGAAACCCACGCAGACAAGGGGAGAACGTGCAGACTCCGCACAGACAGTGACCCAGCCGGGAATCAAACCTGGGACCCTGGAGCTGTGAAGAAACTGTGCTAACCACTGTGCTACCATGCTGCCCTGAAGCAGTCAGAGAGCCAGGGACTATAAGAGGGGATGACGGCGAGCATCCAGCACCTGAAGGCGCAGGTGGAGGAGTCCATCCGCCTGCAGGAGCAGGGGGTGGTGCAGGTAACGCATGACCGGTACCATCCAGGTTGACGCAGCACAGGTGGCATCCAAGGAGGAGGCGTTGGGGGCTCTGGATCAGCATGTCCAAGGCCGAGGGTATTCTGTGTAGACGGTAGCCAAGGCCCAGGTTAGGTCTGCCCTCTCACGGGCAGCCATGTGCCAGAGGCACCTGGACGTTGCAGTGGCGTTCCTCAGCATGGCCCAGTCACAGCAGGCCATGGCTGGGAACGTCGGCGGCATAGTCTAGGCACTGGCCAGCATGGCCCAGTCACAGCAGGCCATGGCTGGGAACGTCGGCGGCATTGTCTAGGCACTGGCCAGCATTGCGCAAAGACTGGGCGGGACGATGCAGTCCCAGAGGAAGGTGGCCCAGTCACTGGCTCCTGTGGCACAGTCGCAGAATTACGTGGCACAATCCCAGACCGCGATGGTCCACTCCCTGTGCTCCATGGCCACGAGCACGCAGACCCCGGTCGAGACCAGAGCAGGCCTCCAGGACTGACAGCGCCAGGTGGCAGGGGGGCCTCAGGGTCTGGCTCCGCCAGCACCCCTGACCAATGGAGTAGGCCGGGGGCCATCGGGCACCCTGAGGAAGGAGGAGGTGATCGGTCTGTGCCAGTGACTCCCACAGGGGAGGCGCCAGAACACCGCAGCACCTCGCACTCCCCCATCTTGTCCCCGGTTCATCGGGTGAGCAGCGGGCAGCACCATGCCACCCGAGATGCCCGAGCAGCGGCCGGTCCCATCCAGGCCTGGTTGCCCCAGGAGACACGTGCCAACGGGGACCCTTGCTGCAGGGCAGGTGCCACAGCAGACCGCCTCAACTCCTGCTGTACCATCTGGGGAACCACCTGGGGGTAGTAGTTATGTCCCGTAAGGCCAGAAAGGTAGACACCAGTTAGGTTGGCACGAGTGCAGGGCACAGCTGAGTTACAGGGGCTTGGGCAGGCATTGTCAAACTCAGGGGCACGACCCGCGGGTGGGTTGGGAGGATCGCGGAGCCGTCCATCTCGGCCATCCCGATCGCACAAATCTGTGCACAACAGCTGCAGCAGCCGACTATTGATAACGCCGGCTGCAAGCGGCCTTCAAAATGGCTGCGACATGTAAAAAAAATGAGGCCGCACTGTGCATGTGTGCCCAAACATCGGTGGGCATGCGTGACTGATCATCGGTGTGCATGCGTGCCCAATCATTGGTGTGCATGCGTGCCCAATCATCGGTGTGCATGCGTGCCCAATCATCGGTGGGCATGCGTGACTGATCATCGGTGTGCATGCGTGCCCAATCATTGGTGTGCATGTGTGCCCAATCATCGGTGTGCATGCGTGCCCAATCATCGGTGTGCATGCGTGACTGATCATCGGTGTGCATGCGTGCCCAATCATCGGTGTGCATGCGTGCCCAATCATCGGTGTGCATGCGCAATGCGGCCGCTTTTTATTTAAACGGTCACAGCTTTTTGTTTTACAAGTTCGGTGGGGGGATTTATTTGATAAAGTTTGACAGGAAAAATGCAGAGCTTGGACAGATGGAGACTCCATACTTTCTGACACCAGATGGCTTCACCTTCATCCAACAGCTTCCATTGGAGGAGCGTGTACGAGGGCTGAAGGGACCCAAATTCATTGCCTCCATTTTTGTCAGCAGCAAACAAAGTGAGAGAAAATGGTGGATCGCACAGGTCAGCCGGCTTAGGCCGCGAAGGTCGGCTGGTGTGGGTCGCGAAGGTCGGCTGGTGTGGGTCGCGGAGGTCAGCTGCGTTGGGTCCCGAAGGTCGGCTGGTGTGGGTCGCGAAGGTCGGCTGGTGTGGGTCCCGAAGGTCGGCTGGTGTGGGTCGCGGAAGTCGGCTGCGTTGGGTCCCGAAGGTCGGCTGGGTTGGGTCCCGAAGGTCGGCCAGTTGGGAAAAATGGGTCCCTGGAAAAAATGATTGAAAAACACTGGGCTTGGCACAGACTGTGTATATAATTCCGCACAATAAACACCTGTTAACACCGTTACAACCTGCCTCGGTGATCTGAATGATGGGTATGGGGGTGAGCTGTCCGTGGGGAGGGGGGACCAGTGCAGGCCCTGTGGGAGGACCGTGCTCCCCACCCACAATCCCCCCCCCCCCCCCCAGCCCTTGCCTCGACCATACCCAGTACCCCCACCCGAGGAATCCGAAGGGCCCGTGTGCTGAACAGGCCAACTCGTATGCAGGGATCACCCAGGTGCTGCTGTGGGCATGAGTCATACGATGTAGAGCAGCAGAGCTCATCACAGAGCAGGCTGTCATCATCCTCCAATCCATGCACCAGACCCACTGTCACTGCCAACCCAGGGCCCCCGGCTTGTAGTGCCGCAGGAATGTACAACGGAGGCGTGTGCAAGTAGCCGGTTTGGCGGTGTGGGAGGTGAGGGGGTGTGGGTCTGGGATATGGTGTCCGTGCTCCTGGCCAGCACCCCCACACCTCTCCATTCCCTCGCTCCTAGTCGGTGAACCTGGAGGCGATCAGGTCGTTCCATGTGCGTGGACCCTGGTGATAATGTTTTGCAGCCTCCCCTGCCTGTCCGGGCCCCACATCCTGCTCATCGTCCCTATCCCCCCACATAATCCTCATCAGACAAGGCCTCCCCTTCCTCCTCATCCTCCTCCTCCAACACATTGCCCCTCTGGTGCGCGATGTTGTGGAGGGTGCAGCAGGCCACCACAATGTGGGCGACCCTCTCAGCATCATACTGGAGGGGTCCTGGCACCTGAAGGACATCTTCAGGAGGCCGAAGCACCGCTCGATCTCACTCCTGGTCACTGTTTGGGCTTTGTTGTAGCGAGTCTATCGCCCTCTGGACTCGGGCATCCCAGCGACGACGGTGAACCCCACTGCCCGGGCATCCTGGTGGGCTCGGTCAACATGGAACTGGATTTATTGAGGCGCCTGGGCAGAGAGGGCCTGCGTGACATTGCAGATGCACCTGTGCACTGAGGTCTGAGAGATTCCAGACAGGTCCCCACTCGGCAACTAGAAGGACCCCGTTGCGTAGAATTTCAAGGCCGTCACCTTGACGCTCACCCACAGAGGGTGTCCTCCCCGATACCCCCACGGTGCCAAATGTGCCATCTTCTGGCAGACGTGTCGCACTGTCTCCCTGCTCAGCCGGAGTCTCTGATGGCATGTCCGGTCCGGCAGGTCATCGAATGACAGGCAGTGCCGGTACACATGAGGCCTCTTGAGGTGCCTCCTTGGCACCTCCTCGGACTGTTGCACGGCCGGCCCTCCAGCTTCTGCGGCTGCCACCTGCACCTCTGTAGCCCATTCATGTGCAGCCCGCTGCTGCTGACCACTCCGCTGCTGCAGCTTCCACCTCCTCTCCAAGTGGCCCCCACTCAGGCCGGCCATCTTGCAGAACTGCGACCATCGCCACGCCGGCCAGCATTGCTGGGTGAACTGCAATGTCTGCAGGGGGTAAAAAGGCCAACATGTTAGCATGGCACATATTCCTGTTCCCAGCCAGGTTCCATGGGCTGCATGGTGGCCCCGGTTGGCAATGCGGGCTCCACCCACGCATGACCCTGCCCCATTCCTGCCCCATCGGTATCCGGCATCGTCAGTGCCCCCAGTCCTGGCGCCCGTCCCTGCTGCCAGGGGTACCGTAGGCTGGCACTTCCCTGACTGGAGGCTGCCTTGGGTATGGCCCTGGGTGGTCCCCCAGTGAGTGGCAGCCTGTTGGGCTGGGCGGCACGCAATGGCAGGGATGGCCGCACCCTTATGGCCGGTGTCACTGTGTAGAACCAGGGTCCGAGGTGGGTGGTCAGTGGGTCTGCAGCACGATGGCTTGAGTAGTGGCGGTCGATGCCTGGGCACCACCCCGGTCCTGTGATGGGTCACCCCTGCTGCTCGGTCTGTCCCCTCCCATGCTCTCCCCGGCCCTGGCAGTGTGCCCCTACCGCAGCCAGCACGGCCGGTGCCCGGGTTGGCAGCTCCCAGTCCTGGAGCCCGTCCATGCTGCCAGGGTTACCTTTGGCTGGCGCTGACCTCATTGGGGGCGGCAGTGAATGTTGCCCTGGGTGGTCCCCCGGTTGGTGGCGGCAGGTTGGGTGGAGTGTTTGGGGTGGGGCACGCTGTGGCAAAGGGTCGAGTGCGTGGGTGTCACTGTGTAGAACCAGAGGCCAAGGTGGGTGGTCAGTGTGTGCAGCAGGTTGGCCACCGTGATGGTGGTTGGTGCCTGGTCACTGCCTCAGTCCCGTGGGGTGGTCACCGCAGCTACTTGACCCCCCCTACCCTGGAAGGGGCTCCCCACCACAGCCAGCACGGCCGGTGTCCACGCCAGCAGTCCGCAGTCACTCCACGCCATATCCTACCTCCTCTCTCTCCCTCAGCAGCCACAACGGCAGGTTCACGACGTTTGTGAGCCCAACTTGGCCCATCAATGGCGATGAATCTCAGAGGCCCTGGAGAATAGGGTTTCAGGCCCGCTAATGATCTTCCTACCGTACTTTAGCCCCACGGGGCGAGTGACGCATGTACGCCATTTTTGGGGTGCCGGAGTATCCCGATCTGGCGTCAAACCGGCGGCTACCGCAATGTTGGCATTGGAAGCTATTCTCCGTCCAATCTCGGTTCATGATTCTGCCACCAGCAATCGGAAAATCCAGCCCACTATCTCTCCCAGATTCTCATCCCTTTCTGGCACTCACACATTCACTCTCTCCCTTCCTCTCATGTTAGCATGGCATATATTCCTGTTCCCAGCCAGGTTCCATGGGCTGAATGGTGGTCCCGGTTGGCAATGCGGGCTCCCAATCTCTCACATATGCAATCTCACTCTCCCACTTTCATAGTCACTCACCCTCATGCACACAATGTCTCCCTCTCATATACACACACACTCAATCCCTCATACTTACTCACACAATCACTTGTTTCCTTTCTCACGTGCACAGCCCTTTCTCCTCCACTCTCTCCCTCTCAAAACACGTTCACTCTCACTCTCCCTCACATTTACTTTCTCCCTTTCTCATACTCTCCCTCTCACCCATTCACTGCCTCACAAACTCAATCTCTCCCTCATCCCCACCGTCACTCCAATATACACTCACACTCAATCCCTCATGGACTCACTCTCTCACACATTCACTCGTTTCCATTCTCACTCCTCACATTCTCTCCCATTTCTCACTCATACATACCTGCACTTTCTCAATCTCACATACAATCTCACTCTCCCTCGCCCTCACTCCGATATACATACTCACACTCTATCTCTCTGACACTGTCTCTGACTCACTCACATTCACTTGTTTCCGTTCTCACATCCACCACTCTCTTCCGCTCTCTCTTGCACTCACTCTCCTTTTCTCTCTTCCACTCTTTCTTACACTGTCAGATACATATTCACTCTTCTCACACGCACCTTCCCTTTCTCTCATGCTCACTTTACCCCTCACTCTCTCCATCTCACTCTCCCTGCTCTCACACACTCATTCTCTCATATTCTCCGTCTCACGCGCACTCACTATTCTTACACTCACTTTCCCCCTCACACAAATTCAGTTTCTCTCCCTTCCTTTCGCTCACATGCAGTCATTTTTGGCACACACGGACTCTCACTGTCACACTCACTTTCTCCCTCTCACATTCTTGTCTTTCTTTCGCACACACTCTCACAATGAAGCTCCCTTTCTCACTCTCCCAAGCACACACTCTTTACCCCTTACACGCTCATTCTCCCCCTGACACAGTCACTTTCCCTCTCTTTCACACACTCACTCCCTCCCACTCTTGACTCTCTCTCTCAAGGCCGGTTGATTCCACCAGGCCCTTTAAACTTTGCTGCTTCCCAGCAGCTGGTTCAGTAAAGAAGGGCACATGGTCTCCTTGAATCTACTGGAGCTGGAGTACTCTGGGGACTGCGAAGACTCTTCCGATGCAGACTCCATGTTACCCCACAGTTTGGAGGCTTCAGTGCAGTTTTCAAGAGCAGGAAAGTGAACATTAAAGTTTTGCAATATCAGTCATCACTTTCCGATGCTCGTTGGTAATTACAGCCCATTCATGTCAAATAAATAACTCACTGACAATCAGATCACAAACTTTCATAACGTTTCAATAACAATGAACATCAACACAGATTTTATTTGGACAAATATAGACACAGATTAAAGATTTCAAAATAATTGAAATACAATAGATTAATACAAATTAAAGCACATTTTGACCAAACAAACTTGAGTTAAATAAATTACACATTTCAACACATTCAACTTTTCAATTGTCAAACAGCTTCTGCTTAAAATTTTATTAACAATTTCTTCAACTTTCAAAACAGCAACAACAGAATTTTATTGATCATGTCATGATTAAATATTGAAAAGTTCATGTGGGGAGGAGGTGTTTGAACACAGTAACTGGGACCACAGTCCACAACACGGAACAGTTTTCAACACTTGCAGCAGCAACGAAAGTAGTTACATTTTCAGTGGTTACATTTATTACCATATATTTAGTGATTGACACCTTTACCAACACAGGTGTCACCAGACTGCAGCAAGACAGCATTGACCCCAGTGACCTTTCACCATCAGAATGAAGAGGTTATGACAGGTCGGTAGGATAAAGATTCTTGCAAATGTAACACGTTCTGCAGGTGCTGCAGTTTATATCAGAGGGAACATTTAAAAAGCTCAAACTGACAACACAATTTCAGAGAGGATCTGGCTTTAGGCTGGAACAACTGAGTCCCAAATGTTCCAACCTCAATGGAAATCACCTATTATTCCAGCATTAACCACACAAAATCATCATAAAGAATAAACGGTTGGCAATCGCAATAATAGTAATGTTTGAAATAAGGTTGTCCAAATATGAAAACATATTCAAAATGAACAAAAGTATAAATTGTTTACAGTTGCCTTCATTAGGTTTCAAAACATTTTCTCAGGTGCATTTTAAAAGCTGCTGAATCTTTGAAGACTTTCCCACACTGATGGCAGGTTTCATAACAAGTGTGAGCTTTCAACTGATATCTGTAAACGAAGCTGTCTCCACATTCAGGACATTTATAGGGTTTCTCTCCTGTGTGGATCCTCTGGTGTCTATGGAGGCTCCCTGATTCTGTGAAACTCCTCCCACATTCAGGACATTTATAGGGTTTCTCTCCTGTGTGGATCCTCTGGTGATTATGGAGGTCTCCAGCCTGTGTGAAACTCCTCCCACATTCAGGACATTTATAGGGTCTCTCTCCTGTGTGGATCCTCTGGTGTTTATGGAGGCTCCCAGCCCGTGTGAAACTCCTCCCACATTCAGGACATTTATAGGGTTTCTCTCCTGAGTGGATCCCCTGGTGTTCATGGAGGCTCCTAGCCCATGTGAAACTCCTCCCACAGTCAGGACATTTATAGGGTTTCTCTCCTGTGTGGATCCTCTGGTGTCCATGGAGGTGCCCAGCCCGTGTGAAACTCCTCCCACATTCAGGACATTTATAGGGTCTCTCTCCTGTGTGGATCCTCTGGTGTTTATGGAGGCTCCCAGCCCGTGTGAAACTCCTCCCACATTCAGGACATTTATAGGGTCTCTCTCCTGTGTGGGTCCTCTGGTGATTATGGAGGCTCCCAGCCTGTGTGAAACTCCTCCCACATTCAGGACATTTATAGGGTTTCTCTCCTGTGTGGATCCTCTGGTGTTCATGGAGGCTCCCAGCCCGTGTGAAACTCTTCCCACATTCAGGACACTGAAACAGTTTCTCTCCTGTTTGGATCTGCTGATGCTGGTGAAGACAATTTGATTTTATAAATTCCCTCTCCTGTGCAGATTGTGTAAACGATCCCTGCTCAGTTTGGTGACCATTGCTGGAAGGAGAGTTTTGGCCTGTTGTAATATGTTCCAAGGATTCTGGATGTCTTCTGATGTGTTTGTGAAGGAAATCTGCAGTGGTAAATCCAACACTGCAATGAGGGCAAGGATGGCACTCATCTTGTTCCCCTGCTGGAGAAGAAAGAAGGACAATTGTCAGCGTGATGAAACATCGAGAAGTTTCTTTTGGAGATAAATTCAGGAATGTGTGGAGATTGGGGTGGAGGGTTCAGGGGTTTGCATTCTCACATCCAAGGCAGAGCTTGTGGGTTCATGTCTCGCTCAAGAGACATTTGTCTGTAATCCAGAAGGACAGTGCAAAGCTTCAGTGAAGGAGTACAGCACTGTCAGAGGTCCAGTCTCTCAAAGCGTGCTAAACTGCACATTGCGTGTGCATTAAGGTGGACAACATCAAACCCATGGCTCAATATAAAGAAGTGCAGGATGTTGTCCTTGTGTCAAATCATTTATCTTATCGCTGTTGTTGGGACCTTGCTGTGTATCAGCTGAGCTGTTCTATTCACTTAAATAACAGCAATGATTGCACTTCTAAAAGCAAAAGATTGTATCTAATGAAAATTGGGATATCCCATGTGATTCTAACAGGACAATTCCTTCTAAACTTGAAAACCTCCTGCCCCAGGAAAGGAAATTCCCACATGAGGTTAGTGGACTTTTCCCTGGTCCCTCAAATTATCCATCCATCCTGCAGCAATTCCCGTGGTGAACGGGACCAGAAGATTTCCGGCACTGTGGAGACAAACTCTTACAGACTGACCTCTGCTTCCAACTGAGGAGAATTGACACAACAACAACTCACTGTTTTGGGATCAGGAAAGGAACACTTGCTGAATTGCCCTTTTCCCAATCCAGGAGTACAACGGGTAACTACACTGCCTCACCTAACATCCAGATAGAGATGCAGAAACCCAATGAACCAAACATAACATTAAGCTGAATCTCAAGATTTCAACTATTTTCTAAATCCCATTACAACACAGAAGTCACATTCAGTTCATTATCTTATCCTCTGGTTAACAAACAGCTGATCTGTGGATACAGTTTCTCCTGAATTACTCGATCACAACCTCAAATAACTTTGAATATCACAATTAAATCTCTTCTTGACCTTCATGCACTAAGGAGAAAGATTTCAACCTCTTTACACACAAGTGAAGTTTCCCATTTCTAATTCTGTTCTGGTAAATCTCTCCACACACTCTTTAAAACCTTGTCATTCTTTCTAAACTGCGGTTCCCAGATTTCTATTCTCGTCCACCCTGAACAGTGGTTTACAAAGGTTTTCCATTCATGGAATCACTGCCTGTATTTATAAAGCTGAGAATATTTTACTTACTTACTAATTACCTTACTAATTTGTGGATTAACCTTCAAAGATTTCAATATGTGAATCTCCAGCTGCTGGATTCCCAGTCGGCGGGACCCTCCGTTTCGCCAGCAGCGCACTCACGCCTGCAGATTTCCCGCCGGCGTGGGGGTGCCCACAATGGGAAACCCCATTGGCCAGCTGTGGGAAGGAGGAGCCCGCTGTGGCGGGGGCGTGCGGCACCAGAAAACGGGTGCATTGGAACAGAGAATTCCGTCCCAGGTCTCTGTTCCTGCATTCCCTTGCACATTGTCTCATTTCATTTCTATTGCCTCTCCTTACTGTTCCCTGCCTGAAATTTAATCTACTCTGTGTCTTTCCATTGCACCACTCTATCTACATCTTCCTGTGACTTTATTCCTCATCTTCACTATTTACTTTATTTTCAAGCTTTGCGTCAGCTGTAAACATTGATATGATCTTCCCTTTACCCACGTCCTGGTCATTGATTTGTATCAAAACGGTCAGGAGTCCAAACACTGTCCACTGGGTGAAACACGTGTAATTGGCTCCAGCTTGTTGAACAGCCATTCCATTTAGCATTACTGTCTGCTTCCTCTCCTCTAATCTATTTTGTATCTACTGGACAGCTGCAACATTAACCCAACAGACTTCAATTTATCAACAAGTCAAGAAGAGACATTTTATCACATTGATATTCTTACAGGACACAAAAAAACTTTCACTAAAGTTCCCAGTCCGGGGGCGAAATTCTCCGACCCCACGCAGGGTCGGAGAATCGGCCAGCGGCGGCGTTATTCCCGCCGGGTTTTGAATTTTCCGAGCGGCCAAAAAATCGGCGTTGTGCAAATCCCGCCGGCAGCCTCGGAGAACAGCTGGCGCCGGCGGGATGTCATTGAATTTTTATGGTGAAAAATTCTCCGGCCCGCATGGGCCGAAGTCCCGCCGACGTGGCCACGGGTCACGTCAGCGAAAATCACAGTAGGTTTTTAACGGCGTCACCCATTGATGATGGTTGACGCTGTTCAGTTACCTACATCGAGTGCGGGGGTAGCGGCGTTGAAGAGGGGTGGATGGGGGGGGGGGTGGATGGAGGGAGGGGGGTTGCGGCGTTCAGAGAGAGGGGACGGTACCGGCGTTGAGAGAGAGGGAGGGGGGGTACCGGCGTTGGGGGGGGGGGGGGGGTACCGGCATTGAGAGGGAGGGGATGGGTACCGGCGTTGAGAGAGAGGGGGGGTACCGGCGTTGAGAGAGAGAGGGGGGGCGGCGTTGGAGGGGGGTAGGGGTGGTGGGGAGGGGGGGTAGGGGCGTTGGAGGGGGGTAGGGGTGGTGAGGGGGGTAGGGGTGGTGAGGGGGGTAGGGGCGTTGGAGGGGGTAGGGGTGGTGAGGCGGGTAGGGGCATTGGAGGGGGGTAGGGGTGGTGAGGGGGGTAGGGGTGGTGAGGGGGGTAGGGGTGGTGGGGTGGTGAGTGGGGTAGGGATGGTGAAGGGGTAGGGGCGTTGGAGGGGGTGGGGTGGTGAGGGGGTAGGGGTAGTGAGGGGGGTAGGGGCGTTGGAGCGGGATCGGGGTGGTGAGGGGCGGTGAGGGGGGTAGGGGTGGTGAGGAGGGGGGTAGGGGTGGTGGGGAGGGGGGTTGGGGTGCTGGGGAGGGGGGTAGGGGTGGTGGTGAGGGGGGTAGGGATGGTGGGGGGGTTGAGGTAGGGGGCAGCGGCGTGCAGAGGGGGGGGCAACTGTGCGTTGGCCCAGGGCATCCGTCGCCCCCCCCTGCACGCCGCTGCCCCCTACCCCAATCCCCCCACCACCCCTACCCCCTCACCACCCCTACGCCCCTCACCGCCCCTACCCCCCTGCAACGCCCCTACCCCCTCACCACCCCTATCCCCCTCCACCACCCCTACCCCCCCAACACCCCTACCCCCCTCCAACGCCCCTAACCCCCCCACCACCCCAGCCCCCTCCAACGACCCTACCCCCTCACCACCCCTACCCCCCTCCAACGCCCCTACCCCCCCACCACACCTACCCCCCTCCAACGCCCCTACCCCCCTCACCACCCCTACCCCCCTCCAACGCCCCTAACCACCCCTACCCCCCTCCAACGCCGCCCCCCCTCTCTCAACGCTGGTACCCCCCCCAACAACGCCGGTACCCCCCCCTCCAAACGCCGGTACCCATCCCTCTCTCTCAATGCCGGTACCCACCCCTCTCTCTCAACGCCGATACCCCCCCTCTCTCTCTCTCAGCGCCGGTACCCCCCCCTCTCACAATGCCGGTACCCCCCCTCTCTCAACGCTGGTACCCACCCTCTCTCAACGCCGGTACCCCCCTCTCTCTCAACGCCGGTACCACCCCCTCTCTCTCAACGGCGGTACCCCCCCCCTCACAACGCCGGTACCCCCCCCTCTCTCAACGCTGATACCCCCCCCTCTCTCTCAACGCCGGTACCCCCCCTCTCTCTCTCAACGCCGGTACCCCCTCCTCTCTCTCAACGGCGGTACCCCCTCCTCTCTCTCAACGCCGGTACCCCCTCTCTCAACGCCGGTACCCCCCCCTCTCTCTCAACGCCGGTAACCCCCCCTCTCTCTCTCAACGCCGGTACCCCCCCCCTCTCAACGGCGTAACCCCCCCTCAACGCCGGTACCCCCCTCTCTCTCTCGGCGCCGGTACCCCCCCCCTCAACGCCGGTACCCCCCCCTCTCAACGGCGGTACCCTCCCCTCTCAACGCCGGTACCCCCCCCCCTTCAACGCCGGTACCCCCCCCCCCCTTCAACGCCGGTACCCCCCCTCTCTCAACGCCGGTACCCCCCCCCCTCTCAACGCCGGTACCCCCCCCTCAACGCCGTTACCCCCCCTCTCAACGCCGGTACCCCCACCCCTCTCAACGCCGTTACCCCCCCCCCCCCCCCCCAAACGGCGGTACACGTCCCCTCTCTCTCTCTCGCAACGCACCACTTCCGCAGCGGGTGAAACTGACGCAAACAGCGTCAGCCCGCTGCTGGCCCTTTCGGGAACGGAGATTAACGGCTTAAAAGAAGGCCCCGACCCCGGAGTCATCCGCACCGCTTTTGCCCGCCGGTAATGGGCGTCGCGCAGGTCCTCGGAGAATTTCGCCCCAGGTCAGTATCCTTACATTTTGATTCTTGTTTTGCTGTCCACATTGTCGTCCATTTGATGCCGAGTTCCTTTGCATATTCATCACCGTACCAGACCAGCAGCTCACACCGAGGAGGAACAGGCTTGCAGCTCCTGTAATAAATTCTCCCTTGCTGCTGGAAGGCTACTAGGTTCTGCTCCTCTTCCTTTCTGGCACAGTTAACAAATCTGGGACAAGAGAAGTGAATACAGAACTGGTGAAAGCTCAGTTCAAAATGTGGCATGCATACAGAATGAGAGACATGTTCGTATAGTGTGTTCGACTGACGGGGCGTGCCTCCAGCTATTGCCAAATTTCAACTGTCAGGAGACATCATTCAGAGAAGACCAATGAATCCAGTGTAGATATTAAAATAATCACCCGAACGTTTCTAGGCAGATTGAGAAGGAGTTGAGAGGAGGGGATCGATGTGCCCTGCAATATGTTCATGGTTTCCTAGTCTTCCTGCTGCGCTCTTCAAAAAGAGCGACCGGCAGATCCCGGGGGAGACCTCCCCAGGCTTCCCAGCTGCCTTTGCACCTCACGGGATATACTCAAGTCCCGCAAGGCATCAAATTTAGAATCCTGTCCAAAGGGGGTGTGATCAAACAGCGCAAGTGTAATTAGACTTTACACCCACTTAGGCCAGTGTGGTAGTCACCACTGATTGTATAATAGTTCTAACGATGATTATTAAGCAGAGATGTTACAGCGATGGAACTTATCAAGCCTGATTACCTACAGCTGCACCCTCAAGCAGTCAACGCTACGTCGGCCTTCGACCACTGGCTAGCTTGCTCCGAAAGCTACCTCCGATCATCAACCAAACAACCCTCGGACGCACAGAAGCTCCAAGTCCTTTATTCACGGGTGAGCTCTGATATTTATCCTGTTATCCAGGATGCGCCCACTTACACGGAAGCAATGGAGCTCCTGAAAGGACATTATATTCGCCCGATCAACAAACTCTATGCCAGGCACCTCCTGTCCACAAGGCAGCAACTCCCCGGTGAGTCTTTAGACGATTTCTGGCGTACCCTGCACATCCTGGTGAGGAACTGGAATTGCCAGGCAGTTTCGGCAGTCGAACATTCGGAACTTTTAATCAGGGATGCTTTTGTTACGGGCATGGGGTTGGCGTACATCCACCTGCGCCTGTTAGAAGGGGGTACGCTCGACCTTGTGGCAACCAGGCAGCTCGCAAACTCGCTAGCTGTAGCCTCCCGTAACGTACAGCCGTACGGCCCTGACCGCACGGCACCCTCATGAACATCGTGGGCGCCACCAGCTACAGACCCCAACCCTCCCCAAGCCTGTGCCGCGCGGCAGCCAGCCAACCCTGGGGGTCCAAATACTACTTGTGCGGGCAGACCAAACACCCCCGGCAGCGCTGCCCGGCGCGAAGTGCAACCTATATGGCCTACGGAAAGAAGGGACATTATGCTGCGGTGTGCCAGGCCCGATCGATCACAGCAGTTTCTAGCCCTCGCGTTCCTACACCCACAAGTGCAACTTGTGGGCGCCACCATCTTCCTCCCAGCAGACCACGAGCGGCCCGTGGGCGCCACCATCGTCCTCCCAGCAGACCACGAGCGGCCCGTGGGTGCTTCCATCTTTAACGCCACTCCCCCATGGGCGCCTCATATTCGCCACCATTTTAGACGGCGCCCCAGGAACCCTGATCGTCGGGAACTTCGTCCGGCTGTTCATCGCCTGCCACCAACACCGGCCAACCTGGGGCCTACCAGCACCAGCTTGCCTCCATCACGCTCGACCAGTGCCGGCCTCACAGCCTCGCAACCGCGACGGTGAAAGTCGATGGGCACAAGACTTCCTGCCTTCTTGACTCCGGGAGCACGGAAAGCTTCATCCACCCCTCTACGGTAAGGCGCAGCTCACTCGCGTACACCCCGTTACGCAGAGAATCTCCCTGGCCTCCGGATCCCATTCCGTGGAAATCCGGGGGTACTGCATCGCCACCCTCAGCGTCCAGGGCATACAGTTTATTAACTTCCGACTCTACGTCCTCCCCAACCTCTGCGCTGCCTTGTTACTCGGCCTGGACTTCCACTGCAACTTCCAAAGTCTAACTCTAAAATACGGCGGACCCGACCACCCCTCACCGTCTGCAGCTTCACGATCTTGAAGGTCGACCCACTTTCCCTGTTTGCAAACCTCACCCCGGATTGCAAACCCGTCGCCACCAGGAGCAGATGGTATAGTGCCCAGGACAGGACCTTCATCAGGTCGGAGGTCCAGCGGCTGCTGCAGGAAGGCATCATTGAAGCCAGCAACAATCCCTGGAGAGCCCAAGTGGCAGTAGTTAAGACTGGGGAGAAACACATGATGGTCATTGATTACAGTCAGACCATCAATCGGTACACGCAGCTCGACGCGTACCCCCTCCCACGCGTATCTGATGTGGTCAATCAGATTGCACAGTACCGGATCTTCTCTACAGTGGACCTGAAAGCTGCCTACCACCAGCTCCCCATCCACAAGACGGACCGCCAATGCACTGCGTTCGAAGCAGATGGCCGCCTTTACCATTTCCTTAGGGTCCCTTCCCGTACCTAGATAATGTCAACACCTGCAGCCACGACCAGCAGGACCATGGCACTAGCCTCCTCAAATTTCTCCACTCCGCCAAACACATTAACCTCACGTACAATAAGGAGAAGTGCATTTTCCGCACCAACCGCTTAGCCATCCTTGGCTATGTTGTGGAAAACGGAATTCTAGGGCCCGATCCCGACCACATGTGTCCCCTCATGGAACTCCCCCTTCCACACTGCCCCAAGGCCCTGAAACGCTGACTGGGGTTTTCTCCTATTATGCCCAGTGGGTCCCTAACTATGCGGACAAGGCATAGTCAATGATTCAAGGCACTGATTCAGTCCACAGTTTTCCCCCTGACGGCTGAGGCCCACCAGGCCTTCAACCGCATCAAGGCAGACATCGCCAAGGCCACCTTGCACACGGTCGATGACGCGCACAAGTGGACTGACTTAGGGCCCTACACGATGGTCTCTGGCACCCAGGGGGGGGTCACCCCGTTCTTTCACTTCATAAAGGCCTGCAACCTGCCCTACTCCATTGCAGAGGTCAGGGCTGTCACCAGAGACTGCCAGGTCTGTGCGGAGGCAAACCGCACTTCTACCGGCCAGACCGAGCGCACCTGGAGAAGGCCTCCCTCCCCTTTGAGCGCCTCAGCATGGACTTCAAAGGGCCCCTCCCCTCCACCGACCGAAACACGTACTTCCTGAACATGGTCGATGAGTACTCCCGATTCCCCTTCGCCATTCCATGCCCCGATATGACGTCTGCCACGGTCATTAAAGCACTCAACAGCATATTCGCTCTGTTCGGTTTCCCCGCTTACGTCCACAGCGACCAGGGATCCTCCTTTATGAGTGATGATCTGCGCCAGTTCCTGCTAAGCAAGGGCATTGCCTCGAGCAGGACGACCAGCTACAACCCCTGGGGAAACGGACAGGTGGAGAGGGAGAATGGGACGGTCTGGAAAGCCGCCCTGCTGGCCCTACGGTCTAACAATCTCCCGGCTTCCCGCTGGCAGCAGGTCCTCCCCGACGCGCTCCACTCCATCCGATCACTACTCTGCACTGCAACTAATGAAACACCCCATGAACGTCTCCATGCCTTCCCCAGGAAGTCCACCTCTGGGGTTTCACTCCCAACAGGGCTGGCAGCTCCCGAATCCATCCTCCTCCGCAAGCACGTGTGGATCCACAAGGCGGACCCATTGGTCGAAAGGGTACAACTACTCCACGCAAACCCGCAGTACATCTACGTGGCGTATCCCGATGGGCGCAAGGACACAGTCTCCCTCTGAGACCTGGCACCAGCTGGATCCCCACCCACTGCCCAGCACCTGACACCCTCCTCCTCCGATTGCCCCGGCGCCACCCAGCCTTCCCCAGCGCACCTCACTACAGCCTCCGCCCCAGGACGATCCATCCTCCCACTGGTTACACCCGGGGATGAAGATGAGGACAACACGCTCCCGGAGCCACAGGCGACCAAGTCGGTGCCCGCATCACCACCGGGACCGAGGCATTCACAGCGAAGATCAAGGCACCCGACCGACTGAATTAGTAAATTCTTCACCGAACTGTAAACTTTAATTTTTCACCAAACTGTAAATTTTTCCACCATTCCCGCTGGACTCTTTTTCTAACAGGGGGTGAATGTGGTAGTCACCACTGATTGTATAATAGTTGTAACGATGACTATTTGAGGTAATATGGTGAGGCTCCTGTACTATAGGTACGGGGATAAGTCCCTGCCTGCTGGCTCCGCCCAGTAGGCGGAGTATAAATGTGTGTGCAGAACTGAGCTGCTTCCATTCTGGTAGCAGCTGCTGGAGGCCACACATCTCTGCTTAATAAAGCCTCGATTACTCTCTACTCTCGTCTCGACGTAATTAATAGTGCATCAGCGAGCTCACCCGGTACCCACCGGCCTCTAGGGATTTCCCAGCCTCCCCAGGGAGACTGCAGCCAGGTGCCATTCAGTACTGGTCCACACAAACGTAGACCATATGAAATGACACCTGAGAGGTCTCGCGGGTCCTCGTATATCCCTGTGTTGTCAGGGATAGTGCAGGTGGTTCCCTGGCCCTTCCCCTGGAATGCGAGCACCTTCACACTGCCCAGCTGTCATTTGGCACTGCTATCCTGGCATTCCCTAGCCAGCAGGAGAACCCCCTGGATGCCAGTGCAAGGGTGCCCAGGTGGCACTGTCAAGGGTCAGGGTCTAAGGCAGGACCATGCCCATGAAAGGGGGGTGGAGGGCAGTATAAAGGATGAGAAAGGTGCACAGCAGGTAAGTAGGGGCCTTTGGGAGGTTGGGTGTGTGGCGGGTGGGGTCCTGGAAAGGAGAGCCTGTACGGGGGTGTCTCAAGAGGGGGGCCCCGAGGACCCCAGAGCGGGGTGTCCTCACATGCGGGAGTATAGGGTAATGCCCATGTGTGTGGGTGTTGACATTGCCATGGGTGGAGTGTGCGAGGGACCCACACGCTCACCGAGAGGTCTGGGCACCCTTTCAAAATGGCGACCTGTTCTCTGAGTTGAGCTCCTCAGTGCCAAAAGAAATTCTCAGGGCACGATCTTCCGGCATCGTTACGCTCTTGCTCAAGCGAAACGAGGCCAGTGAATTGTGGGAGAGGCCAAAAATGAGAACCGCACCAGGCGCTAAACAGCTTGCGATGCAACCGGCCCGCTCCCATAGGCAAAATCAGGATCTCACCGTCGCGAGGCAAAAAAAGAATTTGCACCACTTGAGCCCAATTTCCATACAATTTTTTTTGAACCAAACAATTTTATTGAGGTATTTTTCGGCATTGTAAACAGTTACAGATAACAACAAAAAGAAACAAAAAAGGCAAAAATGTGCAAACGTCAACGTAAAATCAATACTTCAATCGAACCATACTGCACAAGCCCGCTCCTCTCCCATCAACACTACCCGCCTATTTATCCCTCCTACACTACTCTAAATTCCCCCCCCCCCCCCCCCCCCCCTGCTGATGTTCACTCTCCCGCGAAGAAGTCGACGAATGGTTGCTACCTTCGGCAAACCCCAGTACAGATCCCCTCAAGGCAAACTTACTTTGTTCCATACCCAGAAAACTTGACATGTCCGAAAGCCATAGCTCGGTCTTCGGGGGTTTTGAGTCCCTCCATGCCAGCATTATTCGTCGCCGGGCTATCAGGGAAGCAAAGGCCAGAACATCGGCCTCTTTATCGCCCTGGACTCCCGGGTCTTCCGAAACCCCAAAAATTGCCACCCCTGGACTCATCACCACCCTTGTTTTTAGCACCCGGGACATGATCCCCGCAAATCCCTCCCAGTACCCCTTAAGCTTAGGACATGCCCAAAACATGTGAACGTGGTTTGCTGGTCCTCCCCCGCATCTAGCGCACTTATCCTCTATCCCAAAGAATTTGCTCATCCGAGCTACCATCGTGTGGGCCCGGTGAACGACCTTAAATTGAATCAGGACAAGCCTGGCACATGTTGCGGTTGAGTTTACCCTACTCAGGGCTTCTGCCTACAGCCCATCCTCTATCTCCCCGCCAAACTCCTCCTCCCATTTGAGTTTCAGTTCCTCTGTCTGGGACTCTTCCCCCTTCATGAGCACCTTATAAATATCTGAGACTCTACCCTCTCCTCCTTCTCCTCCAGAAACTATTCTGTCTTGGATCCCTATTGGTGGGAGGCGTGGGAAGGATGGGACCTGTCTGCGGACAAAGTCCCGCATCTGCAAGTACCTGAAATAATTCTCCACCTGAAATCATTTCCCCTAATTTCCATACAATTAACGAGAGCCACCCCATATCCGAAAGCCTCCTGTCATTCAGCAGCCTCCCCAGCAAGTGCTCACGCTGGCGTCGATTAGTACACCTTTTCAAAAACGTGACGTTGGCGGAAGGGTTTCTGTGGAGAGCCGAGGAGGTGAGCAGCCATGATTGCTCACAGGCAAAGAGCCCGGGGTGCTGGGCTTGCTTCCCCTCTGCTCGGTGGGGAGTGGGGGACCCTCAGCTGGGGGCGAGGGATCCTCACTGGGGTGGCACCATAGGAGGATGTGGGGGATGTCTGGAGAGATGGGCCAAGGGATCTGAGGTCGGTCCGCATTGCCGAAGAAAGTGACAGAGACATACTGGTAGTGTACTGGTGTTTAATATGTTTTATAATTCCCCACTGTCCCGAAGATGCTGCCCCCCCCCCCCCCTCCCCATCCCCTACCTACTCCCCCTCCACTCACCCCGGTGCCTTCAGTTTTCGTCAATGTGCTTGGCTCTCCTAGCTTTACCACTACATCCAGGTGTTCCCTAGGATGCACATAAGAGGTGGAGGCAGCCAGCTGTCTACCTCGTCCCATGACCTTCAGTGCCCCTGGCGGGCGCCCTCTGGGGCTCTGAGGCCGGAAGGCCTCTGTGCACTTGTCGATGGTACAAGTACAGTCGTGCTGTCCTGTTAAGTGTGCTGACTGCGAGACGCAGCCTCATTAGAGGGGTGGAACACGGCGGAGGTGGTGGCCACTGCCGCCACTCTATAGGATGGTCAGCGCCCACAACTCCCGCTCAGTGCGCATAGGGCCCTGGGGCTTCACCTTGGGACGGAGGGGCAGCTGGTTCGAACCCCAGCTGTCCCTGTATAATCTGGCTCTGCCAGCCCTGGTGGTTCCCCGTGGTCTGCACCAACATGTCGCCACACTTGGCAATGCTCCTCAGTGACTGGGACATGCTCTGCAGTGCCATGGCAATGCCTACCTGCGACTGGGACAACCTCCACAGCACCTCGGCCATGCCCATTTGAGAGTGGGATATGTCCTGGAGAACATCATCAAGGTCGGCATGATACTGGATGACATGCCCCAGCAAGTCAGACATTCTGCCGAGACACTCAGCCATGGCCATCATCGACTGCGCGACTCCTTGGACACCTTCACTAATGGTGCCGGCATCATGCATCAGGCTTGACACCCGAGCAGAGTTGCCGTCGGTGCGAAGCATTGCCGGCAACATCTCCAGTGCCTGTAGATCTGGGACTCCTTCCAATCGGCCATGGACCTACTGGAGTGACACTGACATCTCTCTGAATGTCGCAGGTGCCCCCTATCATCTTAATCAGGTCCAGGTAACCCTGTACCACAGGCTCAGCATTAGGCTGGGACCCAGCTGCGTCCTGGGATCTCGCAATCCTCTGACTGCTGTCTGACCGAGGTTCCTTCCTCCACCTGATGCGCATCATCAGCAGTATGGTACTCACCAGACTGTGCCCCAGAAGCCTGACCGCTAACATGTCCCACTGAGGTGTGTGTATCAGCGCTGGTGAATGGTGGGGATGACAGCTGTGACACGACTATAATGTTACATTCTTGGAGCTGTGCTCCGAGGTGGTCTCTTGGGAGGCAGAAAAGGGTGAGCCCGCCAGGGATGGGCCGGCGCCGTCTGCTGTGGCACCGATGGGAGAATGGACATGTGGTCAGCGGGAGGGATAGCTCAGTCAGTAAGGCAATAACAACTGACGTTTAACAGGTCCTCCAGGTGGAGCCTAGAGGTTCCTCACCTCTGCGGCGTCTGCCAGCCTCCGCATGGGTGACCGCCCTGTCCTCAACCATCCTGGTCGCCTCCAAGGCCCGCTCCTCGAAGGAGGTGAGGATTGTGAAATCCGGCATACCTCCGCCAGTCTGGGCCTTCTGACGATTATGGGAGAGCTTTCCTGAGGAGACGCAGAGGAGGCATCATGAGCAACATGTGTGGTTGTCAGTGGTGGGAACGGGGGTGTGAAAGGAGGTTTGGGGTGGGGTTGAAGGGTGAGGGGATGGAGGGAAGTTTGGGGTTTGCAGGGAAATGGGTGGTTTCTGCTCCCTTGGGGTGTAGGGGGGGAGGGGGCGAAGGGACATTGGCAACACTCGCGCTGCCCAGTGTAGGTCGTCAAACTTTTTTGGCACTGAAGGCCAGTCCTCCTTGCACACTCCCCAAACTCACAACTGCTGCCACCTCATCCCAGGCAGCACTGGCTGCCCTGTGGCTGACTCTCCTGGACTCTGCGGAGGAACAGGACATCCTTCCTGGCCTCCACAGCGTCTAGGAGCCTTACCAGATCTGCATCCTAGAATCTTGGGGCTGGTCTCCCCGGTGCCATTGTTGCAGAGCCGGATGAAGCAGGGGTACTCGTGGTTTAAGCCAGTTTCCCTCCCCCATTCCGATGTGAATCCCAGGGTGCCATGAGCACCGACCAGGAGGAGGGGGTGCACCCATGAATTCCACTCCCCTGACTATGGCACGCCTCGCAGGCAGCAACTGGTACAGTGGGGCAAAGCGAGGCATGTGCCACCGGCAAATGCGCCAGTGCCCTCCAGTCCCAGAGGACACCCGTCAGGCATTGAGGACTAAGGGACGCGGTAAACAGCTGGCTGCCTCTACCTCTGATGTGCATCCTGGGGTCACACCTAGAGGCAGCAGTAGAGCATGGGATGATAAACAGATCAAGATCACCAATGGGGCACTGGTGGTTGGGAGTAAGGGGTGGGGTTGGGGTTAAGTGGGGGGAGTGGAAAAGGGTCGTGGCGGGGGAAGGGTGTGGGGGTCTGGGAGGGTTGGGTGAGTGAGGTGGCATTATCAGGAGATCAGGGCAGTTGGGGACACTTCTGTACAGCATTCAGGTCTGTTGGCCTCGATCAGGATGGCACCTCTGGCACTTTCGTCTGTAATTGGGTCTGAGTACCAATCCCATGCCCCATATCCCCAGTCATGGGGATCCTCAGCTCCTCCACCACCCTCTAGGCACAATATGTACAGATGATGAATGTGAGCGAGACCTCAGCAGATAGGCAGGGATGAGGCTATGGCATAGATTGAGGAGCACCAGCGCTCAGCACTCTGCGGACCATTATCATCCCCCTTTCGTCCACCGTGACCCGTTGACACAATCCCATTGCCCTGGAATATTGTTACACCAAAGCTGGGAGGGTGGGAAGTGGGGGTGGGGCGCGGGGAGAGAATGGAAAAGGGGGAGAGGGGCACGGCCGAGGGATGGCGGGCGGGAATGGGTGGTGAGAGGGGGAATGACTACCGGGGCCACATCCCATGTGAGGTGGGCGAGGATGAGGGCATCTCTGGTCCTCCAGGCTTTCCGGACCCTCGCCGCTGACATGCACACTCCCTGGGAAGAGTGCACACACGTGTTTTATCTTCATGTGGCGGTTGCACACGAGCTGGATGTTCACAGGGAGTGGAACCTCTTCTTGTTGATGTTGGGCACTCCCAGACTATCAGGTGCATGCAAGGCGACATGCGTGTCATCTATTAGCCCCTTAAATCCGCGATGGAGCAGAATCCTGCTACCCGGGCATCCTGTTGGGCCTGCTCCATGTCAAAGTTGAAATGGTTTTTCTGCCTGGACAAGCAGGGCAACTGTGACCTCATGGATGCACTTGTGGGCTGTAGCTTGTGAAATGCCTCGCATGGCCTCGCTTGAGCCCTGGAATGATTCTGAGACGGAAATATTCAGGGCTGCGGTAACCTTGACGGCCACTGGGGTGGGTATCCTACTCCTCCACGTGGTGCCAAGTCTGCAAGGACATGGCACAGGTGCTACACCATCCTCTTGTTGAGGTGGAGCCTTCTGTGGCACATGCTGTCCGTCATCTGTTTGAAAGGCTAGTGACGTCTCTACACCTTCTGCTATTTCGGGCCTCCCCCTCTGGGTATCTCCTTTACCTGCTGGGTGGCCGGGACCTCAGGCCATGGGGCAGTGCCCTGCATATGTGGCGCCACCTCAAGTCTCTGTCGACTCTGCCATGGCTGTCTCCTCCGGCCTGCCAGCAGCACCACTAGGGCAGGTTCTGCGGGGTCCAAGGTATCGTCCATCATGTGTAATACCTGTAAGGTATTAGAGAGGGTGCAAGAACAGCAACCAGCGATATTTTCCACCCCAGGACCCTCCATTCCTCCATTGCATCTTTTCCCCAGCCCTCCCTGCATCGATACGCGTGGCTCACATACATCCGGTCGCAGTAAGGGGCCCTGCTCACCGGACCACAGACCTTGTACCCTAGACAACGTTACCTAGACCGGGTGCTGGTCCCCTCCCCGGTTCATGCCGGAGTATACTCGGTGGTGTTCGGATGCTGGCCGCTGCATTCTAGGTGTTCAGGCACAGTGTCCATGCATCAAGGTCTCATTGGGATGCTGGGCAATAGCTCCCACATGCTACATAGCAGGCCTACCCACTGGAATCCGCTTGGGATGTGCGAAGGCATAATAATAATAATCTTTATTGTCACAAGTTGACTTACATCAAAACTGCAATGAAATTACTGTGAAAAGCCCCTAGTCACCACATTCCGGCACCTGTTCGGGTACAGAGGGAAAATTCAGAATGTCCAAATTACCTAACAGCACATCTTTCAGGACTAGTGGGAGGTGTCATGTGCGAGTACCTTTAATAAATGGGTGTTTAACGAATAACTGTAGTGGATGTACCTTTAAGAAATGGGTGTTTATCAATCGCTGCAGTGATGTCAGAGTGTGGGTGGAGCTCGGCTGTCTGTCTGCTTTACTTTCGCTTTGAGCAGGCAGCCACAGGGTTTGTTTGGTTTTGTTTTGAGAGCTGGATAGTTGCAGGCAAAGCAAGTAGCTGTATAAGGATCTCTCTCTGCAATATAGAACATATAGAACAGTACAACACAGAACAGGCCCTTCGGCCCTCGATGTTGTGTCGAGCAATGATCACCCTACTCAAACCCACGTATCCACCCTATACCCGTAACCCAACAACCCCCCCCCCCCCATGCCTTACTTTTTAGGACACTACGGGCAGTTTAGCATGTCCAATCCACCTAACCCGCTCATCTTTGGACTGTGGGAGGAAACTGGAGCACCCGGAGGAAACCCACGCGCACACGGGGAGGACGTGCAGACTCTGTACAGACAAGGACACAGCCGGGAACCGAACCTGGGACCCTGGAGCTGTGAAGCATTTATCCTAACCACCATGCTAACGTGCTGCCCCCAATCTAAAGACTGTCGCCAGATCATTTGAGGATTTCAAAGTGATAACTGTTCTCATTAGTGAATGTAAATCTGATCTGTGTTAAAAAGGGTTTGTTGTCTGAGGGATGTTGTAAGGAAAGATTAAGGGTTACTTATAGAATATTGTATCTGTGGGGAAGATTCGTGTTGATAGTTGTTAAGATGTTTACTGTGGGTTTATAAAGTGTTAATTGGTTTCATAAATAAACATTGTTTTAATTTAAAAGTACTTTAGCTCTCTGTGGTACCACACCTGGAAAGTAGGCCCATGTGTTCCCCCTAACCACAATCCATTCAAAGTTATGGTTCAGGTGAACTCCATGATATACTTTGGGGTTCTCGAAACTCTGGCCCGTAAGAGAGGAAACCGGAGCACCCGGATGATGAAAGCGGGGAGACTCCACTCCTGTTGGATCTCGTGACACGCTACGATGCAAATCCTGCCCACAATGGGCGGGATCACGTTTTTGCAAATCTGCACATTAGAGCGAGGTAGTAAGAATCACTCTAATGTTCAAATTCCTGACGAACCTGAAGCTTTGGGGATTCAACCCTTTTGCCTCAAGAGACCTCGGCTGAGCACCATTCAGCACTGGTCCCCACAAACAGGGACCAGAGGGAGAGGTGCTCGTGGAAGTCCCCCAGGGGATCAGAGGCCCATAGCCGTATGCCCTTCGGGAAGTAGGTGCAAGGGCAGCATGGTGCCGCAGTGGTTAGCACCATTGCCTCATAATAATAATAATAATTGCACATTGTCACAAGTGGGCTTGAATGAGGTTACTGTGAAAAGCCCCTAGTCGCCACATTCCGGCACCTGTTGAGCCCTCCCGTTACGTTTGGGCTTGGTGGGAGGAGGACATTGAGGATTATTTCAGGGGCGTCGGAGATCGGGATTCTGTTTTTAAATGCCATCCCGACCCCTCGCTACAATGGGGAATCCTGGCGAATGGAGCTCCTCACCTTACAAAACGGGGCTATGTGAGGCCTCAGCTGCGCGTTCTCCGTTCAGGCCCCTTATTCAACGCGTGTCAGGTTGAATTGCTCTGTATTTCTCAGCACTGTGGGTGTCAGGAAACACACGGCTAAACGCGCTGGCTGGGGACTTTGTTTCCTTTTGGATGAATCGTGCCCTAAGTGTCATTTGATAGCAGTAGGGAACTCGCCGGCATAGTTCATAGAATTTACAGTGCAGAAGGAGGCCATTCGGCCCATCGAGTCTGCACCAACCCTTGGAAAGAGTACCCTACTTAAACCTACACCTCCTCCCTATCCTCGTAACCCAACCTAATCTAAACTTTTGGACACTGAGGGCAATTTAGCAGAACTAATCCACCTAACCTGCACTTCTATGGACAGTGGATGGCAATCAAAGCACCTGGAGGAAACCCACGCAGACACAGGGAGAAAGTGCAAACTCCACACAGACAGTAACCCGAGGCCAGAATTGAACCTGGGACCCTGGAACTTTGAGGCAACAGTGCTAACCACCGTGCCTCCCCATTATCCCCAATCAAGTGTCCACCATCCCCACACAATGCTCATCATCCCCAATCCAGTGTTCTTCATCCCCAATCCAGTGTCCATCATCCCCAATCCAGTGTCCATCATCCCCAATCCAGTGTCCATCATCCCCAATCCAGTGCTCATCATCCCCAATCCAGTGCTCATCATCCCCAATCCAGTGGCCATCTCCTTCCTGCCACCAGCTGGCAGGAAAAACCCACCACAAATGAACTTAGAAATTTTTGCGTTAAATTCCGCCCCAAGTGTGGGCTAAACCGGAGAGAAATTTCTAGCACCCAAATAAGTGACTGAGTGCTGGATTCTTCCACCCCGCCCACCGTAAGAATGCCATGATCGGTACGCTGACATTGGAAAAATCCATTGACCTCAGCTGGGGTTCTCTCGTCGGCGGGTGAACGCGGTCGGAGAATCCTGCCCTAAACGTCGTTTCACAGCGGTGGGAAACCCGCTGGCAGATCCGGTGGGAAACTCCCTGCAAACCCCGCCGCAAATGAACTTGAAAATTTTTCTGTTAAATTCCGCCCAATGTTGACACAGCCACCCAGACTGTGAGGCTGTCTGGCTGTTGAGCAGATTCTCTTGTGGCATAATGATGCAGCTGCGGACTGTGAGCAATGAAGGAGACATTGTCAGACAGAGGGAGAGCTGGGGAAATCAGTCCAATCAGCTGGAGTGGGCTGAGGGTGATTATTCAGGCTGAGGAGATTGGTTGGGGCCAAGGTTCTCAGATCATGAGGATATTGTATCAGTCTTCCCTTACCTCATCCAATTTGAATTAGATTCATCCTTCGCATCAATATACTCAAAATCTTGCTTGCCTTTACTGATCTGCAGAAAGATATTTTAATAAAAGGATTGGAAACTTCAAAGTTAGAAAATCAATTTTACCTTTGTTTTAGCAAGAAGTCTTACAACACCAGGTTAAAATCCAACAGGTTTGTTTCAAACACGAGCTTTCGGAGCACTGCTCCTTCCTCAGGTGAAACCTGTTGGACTTTAACCTGGTGTAAGAGTTCTTACTGTGCTCACCCCATTCCAACACAGGCATCTCCACATCATGACCTTTATTTTAGCAAGAGGTCAAGCTGAACATAAATTGCAAAAAGCTAGTCTTAGCCTCCCACTTCTTCAGTAAAACTTAAACAAATCCTTTTCTGTTTTCTGTGACTATACTTTGAATTAAAAAGCGTAGAGCTCCATAAAAGCAACAAACATAGAAGTGGTGAACACTCTCAAGGAGCTTTGTAAAGTGAGGAATGATCCTTGAATTAAGTCAAGGCCATGCTTTCTGTCATGTTGCCATCTGTTCCACAACTTCCTCCTAGCATTAGCTTGGCCCGATCTAACCATTTCCCACTCTGCTGCCTCAAGGATCTAATCCATTGCTCCCCAAATGAAATCAGTTTCCCAACATGGGGAAGTTATCAGGTTAGTTTTGAAAACATGCAATGTACCCGTCATCTACAGACCCATGAAAGTCTCAACTCAGCCAAAGACCCAATAATCCTGACCCCAATATCATCTTCCTAATGTGTCCGTGAAGATGTATCAATAAACTAAATGGAGGGAAGATAGAAAACAGAGATGGAAGAGAAGGAGATGGTGGAGAAGAACTGGTTCAGGGACAGAGGAAGAGGAGGGAGCAGAGAAAAAGAGGGAATCACAAAATCAGCTGAGGTGAGAAAAAGTTGTGAGCAGTGAAGTGAAAAGTGAAAAAAAATAAGTTGGTCTACATGGAGAGAGAAAAGTGGGTTTTAGTCTGATTTAGGTTTGTTTGCTTTCTTGCTTCTTGTTGGCGGTGTCTGCTGCTCAAAGATTTCCTTGGTTACTACCAGATCTCCAATGAACATACCCAGTAATAGTAGACTTCAGTTTTGAACAACTCTACAAGTTTTGTGGCCAGATCAGGATGAGAAAGATCAGAGCGAAACTGATTTTGTCTTCAATTGTTTTCAACTCATCAGTTGCACCCAGTAGCAACCAGGAACAGAAACCTGAAATAAATGATTGAAATTGCATTCAAAAAGGGCCGCACGGTGGAGCAGTGGTTAGCACTGCTGCCTGCAGCGCTGAGGGCCCGGATTCGATTCCAGCCCCGGGTCACTGTCTGTGTGGAGTTTGCACATTTTCCTCATGTCTGCGTGGGTTTCACCCTCACAACCCAAAGATGTGCAGGTTAGGTGAATTGGCCTCGCTACATTGTCCCTTAATCGGAAACAAATATTGGGTATTCTAAATTTTTTTTTTTTAATTGCATTCAAATAAGGCCTGAACTTTCTTTTCAAACAAGTAAGAAACTTGAATACCATTTTAGGAACTTACCATCCATGAATATCCACTGATAGCAGCTGATTCTTCATTTGAT
Source organism: Scyliorhinus canicula (assembly GCF_902713615.1). Classification (NCBI taxonomy): domain Eukaryota; kingdom Metazoa; phylum Chordata; class Chondrichthyes; order Carcharhiniformes; family Scyliorhinidae; genus Scyliorhinus; species Scyliorhinus canicula. The sequence continues at coordinate 64,205,710 of NC_052157.1, forward strand.
ACGACTCCTTCATAGGGTCCAAAGTGAACTCCTTTGGGAATAACCTTCCCTTCATTCCACACGCCAAGACCGGCATTTCGAATTTTCGAGGTTGCAATGCTGAGACCCTCTGGAAGGGTTAAACGTGCTCTGTCTGGTTGGCTGAATTCAACAACCGCATCCTTGATGAATACTGGAGGACCATGCACAGGGCATTCTTCAATAAAAAATGTCTCGCAGTCTTCACAAACTATCAAATAACAAATATAATTAAAGATGAATAAGGGCTTACATTCGTTATTTAGGTTTCATGACAGTGAAGGAGGCTTTTACTGAGAAGAAGCAGATGACCTATCATAGGTATGCAGCTGAATTCTCTGTCGGCAGGATCCTCCCCTCCACAGGCAGCACACCCACGTCCGCGTTTTCCCAACAGCGTGGGGTGGCCACAATGGTGAACCCCATTGGCTGGCTGAAGGAACGGAGAATGCCACCCATGGTCTTTATCGTTTCATTAGAATTCAGTCTGCCAATAGAAGTAGGATTTTCTATGATTTATCAGATGCTGAAAGTAACTGGGCACCTTGTAGCCACCTGGTGTGGCCACGTCCCGATTCCAAAATGGATACTCGCAAAGAGTGCAGGGAAAAATGGACAGCACTAGAAAAAAACAAGCATGTGCAAGGTTTCCTGTGGATTGGAACTTGCAGAACCCAGACAGAACTGAAACTACAAGCCATTAGCATAGTAATGAGCTATCTCCGTGGACAAAGGAAACATTGAAATAATCGGTACCAGGACAGACTCCCCGGCGCCAGTGGAGGCTAAAACAAAGGCAGGCCAACGGTTACCTAGAGCCCAACGATCGGGGAACACCCCGTTATTGGAGAGAATCGATACAAACGATTGGGACACGGTCCAATTAATTGGGACCAAGTCCAGGGTCAGCCCAGAAGGGTGAAAACGCTGGGGCTATAAAGCAGAGTCCCCAAGGTCAGTTCACTCTCTTGCTCTTACTCTTACTCCTCTTCGTCACCTTCACCTTGGCATTAGGCTCTTAGCGACGAGAGGCCCGCCGAGCACGAGCCAAGTAAGTCTAAGGTCAACGCACGCTACGGGATAGACGCTCCTGTTCTATACCAGTTCGAAACCAACAGTATCAGAACCGGACAATGGCCATTATTCCTCTGACTGAATGGGCACTTGAAGCTAAGTAGAGGCTTTTAGTAGTAGATGTAGTTTAACGAGTAGAGTTTATGCATGAGTAATAATTGACTGTGTGTGTAAATAAATGTGCATTGATATCAAACTTACTAACTGGTGTATTGAGTCATTGATCAGTATTCGGTTTGAACCTTATGGTGGTATCAGAAAGATACCTGGCGACTCTTGAGCAAAGGTAATTATAACAGAGCAAATTAAGGGAAAGCATAACGAGCAACATTTACTGCCGACGTCTGACGGGATCCGACTTAGAAGTGGCCCCACAACTCCGAGAGAACCCACAATTTGAATTAGAAATCCAATTGGAGGGGCAGCACGGTGGCCTAGTGGTTAGCACAACCGCATCACGGCGCTGAGGTCCCAGGTTCGATCCCGGCTCTGGGTCACTGTCCGTGTGGAGTTTGCACATTCTCCCCGTGTCTGCGTGGGTTTCGCCCCCACAATCCAAAAATGTGCAGAGTAGGTGGATTGGCCATGCTAAATTGCCCCTTAATAGAAAAAATAATTGGGTAATCTAAATTTATAAAAAAAAAGAAAGAAATCCAATTGGAAACAGAAAAACTACAAGAGTTTAAGCAGTACTGATCAATCCTCCAGAATTCAGAAGTGTGTTAATGCATGCGTACTAACAGGGATATAAGGTAAACCTGAGAGATTTTGTTGAGTAAAACTGTCGGGAGTTTTGTAGGCCGGAAATTAGCGTAAGCCATACCCGTGTTGACATCACCACTTTATCACCCCCTGTTCCAAATTTCATAGAGAACCCAGATATAGGAAAGATGGCAATGAAGGCAATGGAACACATTATGAACCCACAGGAATTCGATGTCGCAGTGACCAGCAGAGTAGGACAGTGTCCCGTTTGGGAAGAGGAAATAAGGAACTACCTCAAAGGGAAAGAATGGCCCCTTTGGAGCGAACTTTGCACGAATAAAGAAACAGGTCCCGGGAGTATAGGACATACTTGGTGGGAGAACCTGACCGAGATCCACAAGAAGAGCTTGGGAAAAGCTCGCAAGCCAATGGCAATCGTGTCCTGTCTGGCACAATTGCGAGACACAGAGGAGGTCATTAGGACGCTCCGTAGAGAGATAGAGGAGAGAGATAGAACGAGTAAGGTAGATGTGAGCGAGATAGAGGGAGAGAACAGCGAGCTAAGAGGGAAGTTAGCAGCAAAAGACAGAGAGGTGGATGATGCCAAGAGGGCACACCAGTCTTGTCTGGCGCACTTAAGCAGCTTCCAGACCCAGTATGACAAGGCCTACCAGGACACACAACGTGCGGTCTTGGTAAGACAAGAAACAGAACAGCATGTAGAGGCATTGCAAAAACAGTGCAATGATTTAAAAGCAGCCCTACGAGCACTCCATGCTTCCACAACGGAACAAAGGCAGAGCTCGGTAGACCACGTAAAGTGCCAGAAGCAAATTGCAGAATTGCAATCCCTGCTTTCAGTTCAAAATGGCTTTCAGAGCACATTCGGACCCCAACTAGATCAGGAAAACGGCCCCGATTGGCAGGAATTAAACGAAACAGCCCATAGATACGTACATGGAGCATGTACACAGGAGAAGCCCCAGAAAAGGAGAGCACCCCAACCCCCCACTGAACAGGCAACACACACCCCCATGAATCCGGTAACCACACACCGCAGGGCAGCAGCAGAAGGAGACATGGATTTCCTGTATACAACCCCCTTAACCGTGACCCAATTACGGGACGCGTGCAAGAAAATCACACCGTTCCTCCCCACTACAGTTCCCCACCAATTCTTCGCGAAGGTTAAACAGCAGGCCACATGTACGGCCTGGACGAGAGAGAGCAGGTAAAGCTCACAGTTTTGAGCCTCTATCCTTCAGTCGTAGCAGCCCTTCCCGACCCACATAATGTAGGACGAGGTACCCTAGCAGAGATGCACACAGCGATCCTTGATGTGATCGGCTATAACAGTGGAGACCCGGTAGAAGGCCTGAATAGTTGCAGGCAAAAGAAGACAGAGGACCCCACAGCGTTTGCTGGGCTCTTGTGGATTCATTTCACTGTAGTTTTTGGAGAATTTGCCCGCGCCCATTTGTCCCCAGATAACATGGCAAAATGGACTTGAATCTTGATCTCTCATGCAACAGAGGCAGGACAGAGAGCTTGCGCGAATTATGACCCCTCAGATGAGGCCCACAATGAGAAATGGCTTTTGAAAAGGTTATCCCGCGCTTGGGAGCAATCCGTTCAGAACAAAACCAATTTTAGGAAACCCGAGGAAGAGCAGGCAAATGCAGATATGCATACAGTTAAAGCGCACCAGAACCCCGCATGGATAAATGAGAGTAGGTACAGCCCACCCCAGCCCAAGTCGCAGGAGTGTTACAACTGTGGTCAATTAGGACACTTTGCACGAGAGTGCAACGAGCCACAGAAACCACAGAGAGCCCAACAGACAGGCACCCTAAATAAGAATAGGGCAAAGCCTATTCATAGTGTTCGCGCCCGTTCAGACCAGGGAGACATGAACGGCACAGACTGACGGTGTTCGGGCTCCCCAACTTGGGTCTGCGACACCCTTTGGGATACGTCCGGTCGACCGATCGTAGCAGGCAAAGTCCGGGGTCAGCTCATTGAATTTCTTTGGGACACAGGAGGGTCCCGCACCACGCTCAATTCCTCCACGATGTTTCAGAAGGACACATGGCCCACTACAGACACCATCACCCTCAGCGGCTTTACAGGCCACTCACAGCAGGGACACATCACAGCCCCTGTATCCATACAAATCGGCAATATAGCAACCAAGCACCCCATAGTGTTAGTTGATCTGCCCCACACAGCAGAACACATTTTAGGAATCGACTTTATGAGCTCCCACAACCTTTCATTTGATCTAGTCAACAAATGTGTCTGGAGAATGGCAAAAGCAGCACGAGCCCCCACCACGCTCACAGTAGGGGAATATGCAAATAGGATCAGCTCAGTTGGATATTACTGGTTTGACCCGAGAACAATTAGTGCAGACAAACAGGTTAGGGCAGTCCTGCAAGAACACAAAGCAGCATTTGCACAGCACAAGCACGACTGTGGCAGAATGGCTGGCTCTGTGCAGATTACAGGTCCTGACCCCAGACCCCAGAAACAGTACGGATTTCCTCAAGAAGCAGAGGGAGAAATCTCAAAAGTGATAGATAACTTGTTAGAACATGGCGTACTGAGGTCAGTAGCCTCCACTAATAATGCCCCGATTTGGCCCGTCAGGAAAACCGATGGATCATGGCAACTGACCATTGATTACCGAGAACTGAACAAAGTAACCCCAGCAGCAGCCCCCACCGTAGCCACAGGTCCCGAGACCATGCTCAAGCAGGGACTCCAGTCACGATTCTTTACGGTTTTGGACATTAGTAACGGCTTCTGGTCCATTCCATTGGCTAAAGCGTGCCAGTACAAATTTGCCTTCACTTTTAAATGACATAACATAAGGCTTCCATAACTCCCCCTCCATTTTCCACCGACAGCTGGCAAATGGATAAGCTAAATTTTCCCGCCCCGAATGTCTGGTCCAGATGTAGACAACCTGCTACTACAGGCAGACACAAAAGCAGAGCACATTTCACTTCTAGCAGAACTCCTAGGACTCCTAAAAGAAATTGGATGTACAGTTAACCCCAAAAAGGCCAAGATTTTGGAAGAAAAAGTGATATATTTGGGAACAGTTATCACGCATGGTAAACGCGAGATCGAGCAGAAAAGGATTGACTCGATTGTCAAATTGCCCCTTCCCCACAATGTCAGCCCTCCGGTCAGTTTTAGGACTGGTTGGCTACTGCCGAAACCATATCGACGGTTTCACCACTAAAGCAGTGCCCCTCTCGGAACTTCTCAAGAAACAGGCACCTTGGGAATGGCTTCCGCAGCATACTGATGCCGTGGATGCTTTAAAAAGAGCACTCAACGCAGCCCCCGCACTACAGGTCCCAGACCCACTTTCCCCGTACGCTATCGAAGTAGCAAGCACCGATCGAACTCTTTCGTCCATGCTCCTTCAGGAACGGCATGACCAGTTAAGACCCGGCGCCAGTGGAGGCTAAAACAAAGGCAGGCCAACGGTTACCTAGAGTCCAACGATCGGGGAACAACCGCGTTATTGGAGAGAATCGATACAAACGATTGGGACATGGTCCAATTAATTGGGACCAAGTCCAGGATCCACCAAGAAGGGCAAAAACACTGGGGCTATAAAGCAGAGTCCCCAAGGTCAGTTCGCTCTCTTGCTCTTACTCTTACTCCTCTTCGTTGCCTTCACCTTGGCATTAGGCTCTCAGCTACGAGAGGCCCGCCAAGCACCAACCAAGTAAGTCTAAGGTCAACGCACGCTACGACATAAACGCTCCTAGCTAGTATTCTATACCAGTTCGAAGCCAACAGTATCAGAACCGGACAACGGCCATTGTTCCTCTGACTGAGTGGGCACTCGAAGTTAAGTATAGGCTTTTAGTAGCAGTTGTAGTTTAGCGAGTAGAGTTTATGCATGAGTAATAATTGGATGTGTGTGTAAATAAATGTGCATTGATATCAAACTTACTAACTGGTGTATCGAGTCATTGATCAATATTCAGTTTGAACCTTGTGGTGGTATCAGAAAGATACCTGGCAACTCTTGAGCAAAGGTAATTATAACAGAGCAAATTAAGGGAAAGCAGAACGAGCAACAACCTTCCTTGCTGAAAATTACACACAGTGCCAGTCAGATCTTCCCCACTCTGTTGTACACAAGATTTTTTTCTGGGCAGTATGTTCAGTCCTTCATTCCAAAGAGGCAGCACTGACAGTAACAATGAAAACTTTGGCAAACGTTTCCCAAAACCATGCTCCACCTGATAAGGTATGAGTGGGCAGTGTAGGAGGGGAACTAATGAATATGGTTTAATTACAATGATTTTTCAGGGCAAACAATAATTATAGTCCATTAAAGGATTTTGATCAGCATATTAGTCAGTAGAGGAAAATTTCACAATGTAGCAAAAGATCAAATGGGACTAATTAAATGCTTACGTAGCAATAGAAGCCACCTGTGAGACACTCAATGGCGTGTTTTTCAGTCCAACTGGATTTTAATGACCTCAGAAAACTTATTTTTCCAAGCCACCTGTGAGACCCTCAATAACATGTTTTTCAGTCTAACTTGGTGAAAGAAACTAGCTATTTCTTGTCATTAAAAGAGGATTAATTAATAAATTGAATTAATAATTGACTTAAAAAGCTCTATCAGAAACCATTTAAAATGGATTCCATCATGACTGTGCAAAATGGATATTGCTTGCCTTTACAAAATGGACATTGCTTGCTTCTGCAAAATGGATATCTGTTTGCAAGGAACAACTCGCAACGAGCTGAGCAAGTGCAACATTTCCAATGAAGGTCAGGTTGGCATGAGAGTTCATATGAGCCTTCCGTTGTCCAAAAGAAAGAATCATAAGATAAAGCGCATACCAGTGCAATAAGAACAGATTTTGCATAGCAATACACACTAAAGAATTTGAAGATGCAACATGACTGATAATTCCAAGTTAATGTTGCATATTGAAGATTGACAACCCAATCATCAAATCAAATGTATTGAAGACCCATCCAAACCAATCAGCATGTTATAGGGGCAGGAATAGATTGATTTAGACTGATAACAAATTCCTAAAACGGTAATAGTTTTAGGCTATTATTTCCATTATTTCCAAAATTACTGCTATTGTATTTTGAATTCAAGTTGTTCTGTAAGTTACTAAGGAGAATCTGATTCTCAAAACAGTCTTTTGCAGGCAAGGGCTGAACTGAGAACTTTGTAAATTCTGTAACGCGAATTTCTGTCATAATCGATCAATAGATACCTAATAAAATTACTTGGCACCCGAAGCGGATAGACAAGATTCTGCATTGTTAGTTGCATGGTCGGCGTTACTTAATATATGCAATAACAGGAAAGTGTAGATCTTACACTTAGTTTTCTAAGATGTAAAGACACAGACACAACCAGCATGCTGACAAGAGATTAGGGAGAGAGCCAGGGAAATATAAGGGGAGAAAATACTCACTCTGCCTGGGTAAACACCTGTAATTTGTTTAATGTAAAGTTAGAACCAGATAATGATCAAATGTAAATTATGCCTTTATCTATGTGATCTACAATGTATAATTATTACTTGGTTTCTCAGTTGGATAGAGCCAGCTCCACAGATTTTTTTCTGAGATTGTGCTCTCCCAACGCATTGGCTAATAAATGTTTGTTCTGTACCAGGGCCTCCTGAGATTATTTTGGTTAATAGTCTACTCCACAAAAATAGCAAGGGAATTTTGAAGGTGGAGACTGAATTTCAAAGAAGCGTGAAGATCATAATGCAATCAGATATTACTTCCTCTGGATTACAGTTTTATTATTTAAATGAAGCTAACGCAGAGCCAGTTACAAATGTTTTTCTAAACCTTGAGACAAATCACACTTGGACCGAGAGCCAATCCACAATTTAGACTATACTTTGAATTATATGATTTTCTAACCACATCCCTTCCAATACTGAAGACTCCATACTTGATTCTCAGAGTAATTGGATAAATGTAATAAAATGTACTCAAACATAAATGAGTCTGTTATTCCCTAAAATCAGAGGCCTTTAGTTTACAAAAGAAATCAGATTCTATTACAATACAATATTTCAGAATAATAACCCATAATTTAGGATATTTTTTGTGATTAAGATAATGAAGAATTAGTGACAGGCAAGCACAGGTTTGCACTCCTCTCCTGCTACAATGCCATGTTCATTTTTATCGCAAATGCCCTGGTTTACCAAGGCCTAATGTCATCACACCAAATCTCCCAATAAATTCTTCCTGACCCAAGGATTGGATATACTTTGTACATACACAGGTAGTCATCATCACAAAGTTCCCTTTCTTCGGTATAAACCTTTCTCTCTCTGTTTCTCAAACTGTATCTTCTACTTTCAGTCTCTTTGATCACTTGTTCATTTGTAGATCCCAAAGTATTTCCAGAGCAAACAACTGTGAAATAAATAAAAAAGATCATGGACAGAACATGATAAATTAAATGTAATTCTTGGTGCATGTAAAGTTTGTTTATTTTTTGAATGATCAAGAGAACAAAGAACATACGGTGCAGAAGGAGGCCATTCGGCCCATCGAGTCTGCACCGACCCACTTAAGCCCTCACTTCCACCCTATCCCCGTCACCCAATAACCCCCCCTAACCTTTTTTGGTCAGTAAGGGCAATTTATCATGGCCAATCCACCTAACCTGCACGTCTTTGGACTGTGGGAAGAAACCAGAGAAGCCGGAAGAAACCCACGCAGACACGGGTAGAACGTGCAGACTCCGCACAGACAGTGACCCAGCAGGGAATTGAACCTGGGACCCATTCGCTGTGAAGTCACAGCACTAATCACTTGTGCTACCATGCTGCCCAGCAGCTGCCAATTCTGAACATATTTATCTCGTTCAGCAAGACACGGAATTAATGTATCTTCAGACACTGCTGCAGTGGTCACATTGTCATGTCAAGCATTTATTCATCCTTGAAACGTCCTCAAATATACTTTACTGAAATCTTTTATGACAGGACAAATACCATAATTGGATTAACTACGAGCATCACTTCACCAAACCAAGGTACCTGTTTTTCTGTTGATCTTTCTCACAGAAACGATCTCTTTCTTATCTGTGACTGTGTCATTCGAGAAGCCCAGAGTTCCATCATTTTTATCCTCTTCTGAATGGAATGTAATCGACGATGGAACTTTTTGGTTCTGAAATGCAGAATGCCCAGACTTTTTGAATTGCGACAGAGATTATATGGAAAACAAAGTATTTATCCATATTCCTCCCCGTTATTTCTTGTATTATGGAGCAGGGTTTAGAGAACACCAAAGTGTATCATGTAGTTCACCTGACCCACAACTTTAACTAGAATTTGGTTATGGGGAGCACAAGGGCCCACTTTACAGGTGTGATGCAACAGAGAGCTAAAGTATGTTTAAAACAAACTAATGTTTATTCTATGAAACCAGTTAACATTTTATAAACACAGGAAACATCTTATCAACTACAAACACTGACACTTTCCCAAATACAATATTCTACAGGTAACTCTGAATAACTTCCCCAAAAAACATCTGTAAGTTAAATTATTTTTAAAATAAAGACAGCAGGTGGCACTGAAGATGGATTTTTTCACCTCCTCATACTTCCCAAATACCTCCTCTGATAGTGATACAAACACTTCACTACCGACCAGCTTTGTTTGAATCAGTAAAACCTCAACCACATGTCGTGACCATTTCATTTGTTTAGCCACCTTCTCAAATGAAATGATAAAGTCTTCTACCTCCTTCTCATTAAACCTTGGTAATGCTTGGGCATGTTTAAATAGATCCCCACCAAGCCTTCGACTACGACGCACTTTCTCTTTATCCTCATCACTATCCTCCAACTGTACATTTCCCTTTACACCTGCCAATTTTAACTGACTGTCATGTTTCATGGCCATTTTCTGAAGTTCGAACTCTCTCTTTTTCCCTTTCCTCTCTCTCTTTTTCTTTTTGTTCTGCTAGGGCTATTCTTTATTTCTTTCTTCTCTCTCCTTTTATTTTTCTCTGATCTGTATCTCCCTTTTTCTCTCATTTTCTATTCAAGCTGCTTTAATTATTTTTCATGTTCAAGTTGCTTGATTTGGAACTGAATTTTTACCCTTTCTACTGAGTAAGATGTATCTGAAACAATTTTAAATGCTCAGCTAGCGCCTTAAGCACCTCTTCATTTTGTGTTCGATCAGGTAACACTAACTGCAATGTTTTTTGCCAAATTTAAAAGCCGTTTTTTAGTCTTTGTAAGGTACTGCATGTGACCTTCTCCACCCCCAAAAAACTTCCGAGCCTCTGAAAGAGCCATTGCCCACAACGCACTCTCTACTTAAACTGGTATACCATGCCTGAAAAGCAAACACAAATATGCTCACCCCTCTCTGGCTTTAAGTTCATTGAGCCAATCCAATCACAAAAAATAAACTTTTAATCTGAACGAGCCCCCAATTTATTTTGGGCCAGGGTTTATAGAACACCAATGTGTATCATGGAGTTCACCTGACCCACAACTTTAAATAGATTTTGGTTCTGGGGAGCTGAAGGGCCCACTTTGCAGGTGTGATGCAACAGAGATCTAAAGTATGTTAAAAACAAAACAATGTTTATTCTATGAATCCAGTTAACATTTTATAAACACACAGTAAACATTGTATCAACGACAAACACTGATACTTTCCCAGATACAATATTATATAGGTAACACTTAATAAATTCTCCCAAACAACATCCATAAGTTAAATCATTTTAAAAATAAAGACAGCAAGTTTAAATGCTCTACAGAAACAGGTACTACTTTGAAATCATCAATGATCTGGAGACATTCTTTAGCTTGCAGAGAGAAAGCTCATGATACAGCTGCTTGCTTTGAATGCAGCTCTCCACCTCTGAAAACAAAACTAAACACACGGCAGCTGCCAGCTCAAAAACAAAAGTAAAAGACAGACAGCTGAGCTCCACCCACACAATGACATCACTGCAGCCATTTGATAAACACCCATTTCTCAAAGGGACTCTCACGACATTTGTATCACATTTGATAAAAAACGGTCCCCAAGATCCATTTAAGAAAATCAGTCATTCCTCGTGTAGCACTAAGGCACACATTTTAGACGGTTTCCCATGTTTAATACCACCCTTCTGTATTCTCTTCACAGATATCCCAAATGTAGCTAACCCAAGCACAATCACTGAGAGAGAAATATTATTGTCCAATAAACATCATTGACTTCTACCTGAGGTACGAAAGCAACCAAGAATGTCTTCATTCTGGGGAACCTCGCTCTATCTGAATGAAAGCACATCTGCATTTATACAAGGTAATTAAAAATACGAAAAAACCCATAATTGAGTATGACGTATATGAGTAAATAATAATCAGATACTATACAAGGTTTTCTTCTATTCTCTCAGCTTTTCTGAAGGAATAAAAATATGTTCCATAGATGCTAATTATCCTTCATTGTCTTGTTCAAAACTGTACACAACAAAAATTAACAGGAGAATCAGGACTCTGGAAGCATGTTAGAGCTAGATCATGGCGCCTTTCAACATTGCACACAACCATATTTTTCGAGTAGAGATCAAGACATCGAAAGAGCAGTGATCCAGGTTCTGCCCAGCAACTTTGAGATTTCAGTGATGTAGCAGTGATCATTGAGTTTGTCCTTGTGAACCCTGCTGTGCAGCCTCATGTAAACAAAGTTAACGTCCATCGTCTAACTAATCTGCAGATATTCCAAATTGCTCACAGATTTTGGAAGGATTCATCCATCAAGCACATTGAGAACTGTAGCGAGCAGGAACTGTTGTGAGCTTCCCGACGCTCAGACTAGCGGGGCTGTCACCGACCCTGGGGCTCCCAACAGTAGGCCACAGGACGCGATAGACAGAAGGCTGCCTTCAACTCTGATGTGCATCCTGGGGACACACCTAGACGCAGCAGTACAGCATGGAAGGCTAAACAGGTTGAGGATCACTGAGAGGGCCCTGGAAAGGGGTGAAGGGGGTAAAGGGTGAAATAGTTGGGGGAGGGGTCGGCAGGGGTGGGAAGGTGGATGGCACCATCAGGGCTCGGGGAAATTGGGGACACATATGTGTGACATTATCATAAATGTAAAGAACTGTAAGGGTTAATGTTATGTCCAAATCAACCACTAGAGGGAGCTAGATGTAGAACTATATAAGGCATTGTTGCTAAGCCTTATGGGTGAGAGGTTGAGGAGAAAGCGAGAGGACAGACTGATGGAAAGATAGTGTGAGTGAGAGCAGATCATAGTTAATGTAACAGTGCAGAAATTAGTAGTAGATGAGTGCAGATTATGTTTATTATCAACTGTGTATGATATCGGAGTGTTAAATCTAATAAAGTAGTGTGAATAAATATACAGCTTTGTTCAATTTAAAAGCTACTTGTGATCTTTATGAACATTCCGCAAACCATCCTAAAATTAGCAACACAAATAACACAATATCGACAGCATTAAACAAGTTACACCCATGACATATGACACCTCTGGCACTTGGGAGTTTTGACGTGCACACCTAACTACAATTGCCAAGTTCCTATTAGCAATGGCCTTCAACGACATAGCCAGACTGCTCCACGGTCAGTGGGAGGCATGGGTGGTCAGTGAGACAGACAGGAATGGGCCTGGGGCTGTCCATGTAACAGGCACACACAATCCAAGGGGTGACATGGAGGACCCACTGGCGCTGAGACACCCACCCCTCTTCCACCCCAACGAGGGGCGATCCACCCTAATGGTGGCGGCCCACCCCAATCATAGATTCCACCCCCAGCAATGGGAAGCTACACCAGTGCCCTCAGGCTCATAGTCCAGGAGTGAAGATGTTTCCACACCACCTCGCAGCAGCCGTTCCGCCAGCTTCACATTTTTAAAAAGGTGTATTAATCAGCTCCCCCGTGACCACTTGCTGTGGAGGCGGTTAGATCACAGGGGCCGTCAGATAGGGGTCATTCCCATTTATTGCATGGAGAGTGGCCTTAAGTTTTGATTATTGGTTTCTCGCCATGCCATGGTGAGATCCTGATTTTGCCAACAGGAGCAGGCTGGCTAGAACGCAAACTGATCGGTGCCCCACGTGGTTCTCAATTTAGCCTCTCCCATGATCTAATGACCCCATTGCACTCTTGCTCAAGCCCAACGTGGCCATTAAATCGCACACAGTATATGCAGGTTATGAAATTCAAATATGACAAAATGCAGGTCAGGAATATAAATAAAAATACAAGCAAGTTCCCAGGGATTCTAAGCAGACAAGTAACAGACATAAAATGAAACATTAACTCCAAAGTAGATTCCCGTGGGTAGGCATGCCATGTAGCTGGTGGAGGCAATTGCATGACATCCAAATCAAACCTTGATGGTTGGACACTGTGCATGAGTACTGCAGGAAGTAACATCACAGATGCAATAGCCATCATCTGATCACCCAGGGGAAACCACTGGGTCCAGGTGCTCCCTCCCGAACAGCACTGTGGGTGAACCTACATCACATGGACAGCAGCAGTCCAATAAGGGAGCACACCCCCTCCCTCACAAGAACAATTATGGATGGGCTAGCCGGTCACACCCCCTGAACCAATATTTAAAAAATGAAGGCAGTGAACGCAGAAAATATGGAGAGGTCAATTTCAGTCTGAAGGAGAAAGGCTGGTTAATGTTACGGGTGGGACCCTGCAGCTCTATATCTTTCAGATGCTGACAGGCCTGTTGAGAGAATATCGAGCAGTCTGTTTCCATTTGATATATTTGTCTTGTAAGAATTTCTGTCCACACTGAATTACCTTTTTGATGTTGTCTTTCTTTGTCTTCTTGGTATCTTCATTCTTTAAAGGTGGCTTAAAGTTTCTCATCTCTTGAAAATAATGACAATGATGTTTTAGATTTCTCTTGTCTCATATTTCAGCTTTTCACATTTGAGCAGGATGGCAATTCCAAAAATGCCATTTTGTTGCTCAAAATAAAATCAAAACATAAATGCAACTAAAAATTAGAAAAAGCCTGCATTAGTTTTATATGTCCACATATACACAAAGAATTTTCAGGACATCTGGGACCGGTGGATGCCTCGGGGGCTGGGGTGCATCATCACCTCTGGAAATTATATTTTGGTTTAGTTATTTAAGTTTCTTTTTATGTTGTTTTCCAGTTATAGTTCCCATCAGAGTATGTCACCTATTCTCATTTTATGTTTTTTTGCTGAATTTATTGATTCTTTTGTCTCAGCAAATGAATATACTCATAAGTTAGCATCAGTCATTTATCTAATGGTCCAGAGTGATGTGTTAAATGAGTTGGTTTAACATTGACTGCAACTGGATGCAGTGACACTACAAACAGGCTTCCGACACAGGAGATGGTCCAACACTGTTTTGTTGAACCTGCTGATTGCTGTACATAATCTGCTTTGGGTTAACACTCTATTAATCTAAACTGATAACCTCTGACTGGCTTGTCCAGACTAGCTCTCTGTCACATGGAGACGGTGCTCAATGCCTTGTGCACTCTACCTCTGTAGCTGTGTCCCGTGAGAAGAGCGAGAGTCTTGATGCTTGTGTGTTTTGTTGGGTTAAGTGTCCTGTCTGGTGATTGGTTGTTCTGTGTCGTGTGCGTTCATTGGTTATCCTGTGTGTCAGTCACTGCTTGTCTGCATCTCATTATATACATGAATGGATATTATGACATCTCCCCTTTTTGAAATAAAGTTTGGAATGTGGCTGTATATACAGGTATGACTATGTGCAAGTGGTGAGAGAACGAACATATGTACATGGGAAGGTGTCTAGTGTGCAGATACAGAGCAAACTGAATAAAATTTACAGGATTAAAGTCTATAGATTCAGTCTTTGTGGTGAGCAACGAATTCTTGTTGATCGCCTCAGAGGTGATGGGGGAGGCCAGCAGCTAGCCTGGTGCATGGATGACTGAGGTGGCATTCGGCTTGAGTGATATCTTGTAGCGAAATGGGAGCTTACCCATCCCATCAAACACATTGTGATATTGTGTGAGAATGTCATCTATCTCAGCCTGTAGATTTGCATTAGGCGAGACAGTCGCAGGTGTGGAGCACATGGCATGGACTCGTGGAACCAGATTTAGGAGTTTGTATGCGCGAGCACCGAGCAGGGATGCCTTGTCAGGCTGGACGATCTCGAATCTTAACGTCGCCTTGATTGCCTTGTGAGATACACCGAGCTGACATGATCCACTAGTAGCTATGGCATTGCCATTGTAGTCAAGGAGCTGGCAGGCTGGTGGAAGAATGCTAGGTTGGTCACGGATGCTGTCGAGTATGACTGGGATATGAGGTTCGCAGACGCGCCAGTGTCCAATTTGAATCGGATGCGACACTGGTTGACCGTGATGGCAGCACACCACTCGTCGTCAGGATCCACACTCAGAATTGAAAGGCGGTTTGCAGGCACGTGGAGACAAGCTCGCGTGTGGTGATGATGCCCACCCGATATGGAGACTCCAGGCAGTGAGTATTGGGATCCATTGGGCTTTCGGGATCAGAATCCTGCATGCCTTGTTGTACGCAGCGGACATGTCTGCGATGCATCCCGGTGGAGCGGACCTGCAGAGGGCCGCATAATGTCCAGGCTCTCCACACTGTAGACATCGCCTTCCTTTGGCTGGGCATTCCCGCTTTAAATCGGCGAAGCCACAATTTTGACATGTCATGATGCTGATGTCAGCGCATTCTGTGCGCCTTCGCGCATGCGCAGTGCGGTCGGCCGATGTTTGCACATTCACAGTAGGGTCTTCGGCCTCATCGTCCTCCTGGTCGTGCATGCGTAGGGACCTGGGAAAAGCGCGCGAAGCGGCCACTCTCCTCGATGCTCAGGCCTTGCATTTTTGCGCTGGCCTGCCTCGTGGGAGGCCATTTTTGCTGTTTCTGCCGCCTGATGTGGGAGTAACGATTTCTGGCACGCTCATGGACAATGCACGCTTCGATGGCGACGGAAAGGGTCAACTGTTTGATTTTGAGGAGCTGCTCCCACAGGGAGTCGGACTGGACCCCGAAAACGATCTGATCACAGATCATGGAATCAGCCGTCGAGTCACAATTACAGGACTGCGCTAGGATGCGGAGATGGGTCAAGAAGGACTGAAAAGGTTCATCCTTACCCTGAAGCCTCTGTTGGAAGATGTACCTTTCAAAGCTCTCATTCACCTCGACTTCGCAGTGGCTGTCGAATTTCAGCAGAACTGTCTTGAACTTTGTCTTGTCTTCGCCCTCAGCAAACGTGAGCTAGTTAAAGATGTGGATGGCGTGATCCCCCCAGTCAACAGGAACAGCACGATCTTCCTGGCATCTGATGCTGCCTCGAGGTCGGAGGCCTCGATATACAGGAGAAACTTCTATTTTCCAGTTGGCGCCGAGGTTGCCGGAGATCCGAAGTTGTGCAGGGGGCTGGATCTTTTCCATGCCGCTAGATGGTTGCTTGCTGGTCGTTGCAGATTCACTCGAGGTAAGTTCATTCGAGTTAATAGTTGCCTGGTACCATGATGTGTTAAATGAGTTGGTTTAGCATTGACTGCAAATGGATCCAGTGAGACTAGAAGCAGGCTTCCAACACAGGAAATGGTCCAACACTGTGTAATTGAACCTGCTGATTGCTGTACATGATCTGCTGTGGGTTGACACACTATTAATCTAAACTGATAACCTCTGACTGGCTTGACCAGACTAGCTCTCTATCACATGGAGACGGTGCTCAATGCCTTGTGCACTCTAACTATCTCTGTAGCTGTGTCCTGTGAGAAGAGCAAGTGTCTTGATGCCTTGTGTGTTTTAAAGTGTTAGTGTCCTGTCTGGTGATTGGTTGTTCTGTGTCTGGTGATTGGTTAGCCTGTGTGTCAGTCACTGCCTGTTTGCATCTCATAATACACATGAGTGGATATTATGACACAGAGCCCCAGTCAAACTCTGGGAAATGTTGTTCAATTCACATGAAGGCAGGTCCATGTGGAGTTCACACATTCTCCCCGTGTTTGCGTGCGTTTCGCCCCCACAACCCAAAGATGTGCAGGCTAGGTGGATTGGCCACACTAAATTGCCCCTTAATTAGAAAAAATTAATTGGGTACTCAAAATTTATTATTTTTAAATCACATGAAGACACCAAGACAATCAACTAATGCTGAATGAAGGTGAGTTATAAAGAGAAGTTAAGACAAATATCATTCAATTTCCTTATCTTCCAACTCTCTAAAACACAAAAGTAATCAGGGTTATTTTTTAAAAAATAATCTTTATTGTCACAAGTCAGCATACATCAACACTGCAATGAAGTTACTGTGAAAAGCCCCAGGTTGCCACATGCCGGCTCCTGTTTGGGTGAACAGAGGGAGAAATCAGAATGCCCAAATTACCGAACAGCACATCTTTCGGGACTCCTGGGAGGAAACCAGAGCACCCGGCGAAAACACACGCAGACACAGGGAGAACATGGGGACTCCACACCAACAGTGACCCAAGCCAGGAATCGAACTTGGGATCCTGGAGCTGCAAAACAATAGTATTACCCACTGTGCTACCATGCTGCCCCTCATCAAAAAGTGCTTTAAATATTTTAATGAAGGAAAGATATTCAATTTACGTGGTGGATTTTTCACACAACGTTTCGGTGCCCAATCTTCATCCGAATCACTAGATTCATCCACATGGGGTTGATGCCTCCTGCCATGTCTTGACATGAATGCTGGCTTTGGTACATTCAATCCTGTAAAAAATAGAATATTCCAATTACCTCCAGTATTTACTTCGACTTCCTTGCTGTTAGAAGGTACCTGTTGAATTAATACAACTATTTTGGAATATTTTGGTAAGGGCAGTAGAGAGGCTTTCCTTCCATCTTTGGCACCTGAACTTAAATCTTGCCCAAACTCATCAGATGAAAATATTACATGTGATGCTAGAATGCTGGAAACCTAGCACATGAGAGTTTTATCACAGATGTTATTTCTGGTACCTCACTGATCCCTACTGCAGCAATTGTAGAGTCAAAAGAAAGAAGTTCTACATTTGTGACAGCTGGTGGTCACTCGCAGGTCCAAGGGAAAGGCAGGGTAATAATGACATCGGTTAGCTCCATTCATCTCCATTATTCCAAAACATAATTTTTATTCCTGAGTTAGTATCTAATGCGTATGGTTTAGTGGCTTAGCGCGCAGCGTTGGGGAAAGCCACACTGATACAATTGGAAGTGTACAATTGGAAGTGTACTTTGGGGAAAAATGAACAAACAGAATTTGAAATAAGAACAGGAAATGCTGCAAACAACCCCCAGATTAGCCAGCATCTATCACGAGGAGGGAGGGAGGAAAGCTTCAAACACTATTTTTCATCTAATTCCACTCATCTCCACATCAAGTGAAATAGAATAGTACTGTTCACTACTTTTTTTTTCAATCACCACTGGACATGGCCGGCTGGGCCAACATTCATTGCCCATCTCTAATTAAATTGAATGGCTCTCTAGGCCAGTGATTTTCAAAATTGGGGTCGCGACCCACGGATGGGTCACCTGCTGGTGTGGAATGGGTTAAAAAAAAAGGATCGCAAAATATCGGCTGACCACATTTGCCATTTTCTCTCGAGGTAAATTCCCACTGCATTAGTGTATGACCACGCGAAGCTGATGAAGAAGCCGGTGCCGTGGACTTCTTTTGCCTCTATGGACCAGAGTATAGTTGGGCAGTTTGCAGGAAGAGACCTGTAAAATTCTCTTTTGAGTGGTATATCCTGCTACTGTGTTCAGCATCAGAATCTCTATTATTTCTTGAGTTCAGTGTGGTATTATTTCTTGAGTTCAGTGTGTCACTTACAAACCCCGTGCATCTATTATCGTTTTCTCAGTTAACCTGGACATACAGCCTCCTCCAGCCCTACAAGCCCCCATTTCCACTTCCGAATTGTCTCTCCACACCGGGGCTCTTGTCCTTCAAGGACACTTCTTTTTTTCATCACGTTCCCCGCCACTATCCACTCCCACTTCCCAGGTACTCGTCCCCAAGCATCCATCTCTGCCGTGTGGCCACATGGACTGTCAGCTGAATTGGTTCCTCTACGGCAAGGACTTTTGTATCTACCTTCATCAGGGCGTGAAGTGTTCGCCAAAGCTGGTATCAGCTGACGACTAAACTACACTCGTGCAAACAGGAGCCTGTAAAATATTGCAGGTGGATGGAATGGAATGTGTCTGCACGTTTTGCATATTGGTCAGTTGAGCTGTGACCAAAATTGTTTTTTTTAAGTGTGCGTTCAGTCTGTTACATAATTACCTGGGAAACAGTACTGACAGGTGTCCAGTGACATTCTGCCTTGTTTTTCATTCAACAGTTGGGCTCCTGTTTCTGAAGTTGAAGTTTTGAGTTTAATTTCCTATGCAAGGTCGTGTTAGGTTTTGAACATGTGAACATGACATTGATAAAACTGTGCAATACTGAGCCTGTTCATCTTTCCAGCCTTTTGCACGCAATTTTACAAATGCTAACAATGGGTGTGAAGAAATAAAATAATCAAATAATCGTGAGTTAACACCCTTAGGAAAAAGTCAGGATGGCCCTGTGTTTTACAGCGAAACAGCAACTCAATTGACAAATTTACATTCAATAACACAGAAGTGCCAACAATGATTGTGACGTTTCAGCAGTAAGTATGGAGAATCTTTTGTGAATGTGACGTGGGTCGCAATAGTCGGCAATTCTGTAAACATGGGTCGCTCAAAATAAAGATTGAAAAACACTGCTCTCGGCCATTTCAGAGGACAGTTAAGAGTCAATCACATTGCTGCACGTCTGAAGTCGCAGGTAGGCAGGTGACAGATTTTGTCCCCTAAAGAACATTAGTGATCCAATCGGGGTCATTTTTAAAAAACAATGGTTTAATGATCATCATTAAATTAATTCCAGGTTTCATGCAATTTGACCGTCAGACGAGCATGCATCTTCTTCACCATCTCCCACATCACATTACTGCTAACACTCGATTTTTCACTGCAGCATTCCTGACGCACAAGAGGAAGGCACGTTGGGAACTTCAGCCAGGTTATTTCACAGCCATTAATTAACATTCAGGCACTCACAGGCCGATTACGGTGAATTCCTCGATATACGTTCCTGATGTGTGTCAGCAGTGGTGAAATGGAGAACCCCAATGAAAATCTCTGATCTCTTCAGCGATTATCCACTTGGCTGTAATATTAGATGAATACCATGCCAGTGGATATTTAAGTTTTCAGGAGAAGTGAGAAATGTGAATTTTGTACAGACCTATTGCAAGCATGGCCTCATAGTTTCGTTTCATGTTCTTATAACGGATCTTTTCCCATTCACTTAATTCTGCCCATTCACCTTTGGAAAAATGGGGAGCAATGTCTTGAAACTTGTCTGTAATCTGGAAATGTAAGGTGATTCGGATTGTTAATACATCCAGGCACTGAATCAGTAATGTTCACAAACACAAGTTCCATAAATGTAAGATTAGCCAATCCGCCAGCTCTGCCATCGGTGGATTTCTAGAATACCCTCCACTAGAATGGGCTGGTACTATAATCAGTGGTAGAGGACTCATAAAGAACAGCCTCTCTACCAAACAATTCAAGGGGCGATTCACCGGAAAGATTTCTAAGTGTGGTAGCGAGCTGGAACCAGGCCCAGAGAGGCCAACAACACTATTCAACGTTAATATGTTCACTTAATGAGGCCTCACACCGCAAATCAAGGCTTGCCGGCTGATTCGCCAGGACCGTGTTTGCCAGCCCCCCGCTTACAAGATCGAGCAGCACTTGCTCAACCAACCTCTCAGCTTGCAACAATGGTGCCTAGGAGACCGGCCCCATGATTAGACGATGCAGGCCTAGGGTGGCTTTGAGTCACAGTAGAGGCCAGGAGAGATGTCCTGTCCCCCCCGAGAATCCCGGAGGGTGAATCACAGGGCCTGGGATGAGGCAGTTGTAAGCTCCAGGAGTGTGACCAGGACTGGCTTCCAGTGCTGAAAAAGGTCAACAACCGAGACCGAGTGAGTGAGTAGACAACCTCACCCCGACAACTCTCCATGCGGCTTCCAACCCTCCCTTCACTCCGCTCTCCACTCAGCCCCCCTCCCAACCCTCCCTACACATACTGTGTACCCCACTGTGAACGACATGTGTGGCTAATGATGCCCTCTCTGTGTCTCGCACAACCGCTGGGAGAGGGCCAGACTGGCAGCAGGGTGCCAAACTTAAGAATCCTCACCACCTTCGAGGAACCGACCCTGGAGATGACAGGGGTGGCTGTGTACAGGGCGGTCACCAACCCGGAGGTTGGCAGAAGCTGTAGAGGTGAGGAACCATCAGGCCCCACCTGGAAGACCTGTCACATGTGAGTTGTTATTGCCTTACTGACTGACCCATCCCTCCCACTGACTACATGTCTATTCTCCTGCAGGTCCTACAGCCGACGGCGCCAGCCCATCCCAGGTGGCTCCCTCTCCAACCTCCCAGAACACAACCTCAGAGAGCTTCGAGGATGCCATGATCGAACACCACAGCTGCCATCCAAACACTCCACCACCACAGATACACACACCTCTGTGGAAAATATTAGTGGTCAGGCTTTTGGGGCACAATCTGGTGAGCACCACACAGCTGCTGCTGCACATCAAGTGGAGGCAGGAACCCTCAGGCGAGGCAGCAGTCTGACGTCAGCTGGATCTCAGGCCACAGCTGGGTCCCAGCCTAAAGCGGGTGGGTATGAGGGCTTCCATGCCCCTCCGGGCTTGCTAGACCCTCGTCGCTGCCGCTTGTCATTGGCTGGTCCTCCAATTGGTTCCTGGGCTCAGCCTCCAGTCCCTGTTGGTCCGGCATCGCCTCATCACCTCGTACTCGGAGGTGGCCACATGTTCCTCACCACCAACCTCCATCTCGTCTCCCTGCTGCTGCCCGAGGTTCTGAAGGACGCAGAAGCCCACCACAAAGAGAGCGACCCTCCGGGGGGGATGCATTGGAGTGCACCATCGGAGCAGTCAAGGCTTTGCAACCGCATCTCGAGGAGCCCGATGCACAGCTCAATCACAGTCCGGGTGACCACAAGTGAGCCGAAAATCGCGGCCAGTGCCAGGCACCCAACGGAATGCCACATCTCGACAGCGGCATCAATGTATTCCACATCGCACATAAACGCCATTGGCATATAATTGATGGGTTCGTTCCAGTATTCTTCAGGACCTCCGTGATGCTATGCCACCAACAGGGGGAATTACCGACGACGGGTTTCACTTGTGGTTTCAAAAATCGAGAACAGAGACTTCCGGTGGCGGCCATGGAGTGAGTGGTCGCACATTTGGTGGCTCCCTCTCAAGCCAGATTTATTTTGCCTTTTCGCTGCCCGAAGGGCAAGGTATTAGAGGGCAAAAGGTACAAGAGTGCCTGGGGAAGGTAATAATCCTCTGCTGTGGGTGGTGAATGGATACACAGATGAAGAGCGCCACGAGAAAGAAAGTGCTGTTGGAGCAGGAGAGATTTTGTGGTGCACCACAAGGAAATATGGCGAGGGCAAGGAAGGCTGCGCTGCCTACTAAGTGGTTGACGGAGCAGTTGGTGGAGTTCTGGAATGATATGTTTCGGCAGCAGAGAAAAGAGGCCCTGGAAGACCTAGCCACGGTGGTGGAACCGCTGAGGTCTGCAATTCAGCAGGTGGAGCAGAGACTGCAGTACCAGGGTCTGGTGATCAGGAAGTGGAGGAGGCAGTGGGGGACACAAGGAGCAGATGGCCTCATTGGTGGCTGTGATGGGAGTGATGCGGGAGTGCCAGAAAAACTTGAGGGAGAAGGTGGAAGATTTGGAGAATCGCTCTGGAAGGCAAAACCAAAGAATTGTCAGGATGACTGAAGGCATTGAAGGTGCGGTGGCCGCAGTAGATGTGGCAAAGATGTTGGAGGTTTATGGAGGATGGGGCCCTTGATTGGCCTTTGGAGGTGGACCAAGCACATAGGGCGCTGAGGAGATGGCCGCACACAGGTGAGCAGTCAAGGGTCATGGTGGTGCGGTTGCACCGCTTTCTGGACAAGAGGATCCTTCGATGCAAGAGGTAGACCAGGAAATGAACATGGGAAGGAAACGAGTTGCGGGTGTACCAGGACTTAGGTGCAGATGTGATGAAGAGGAGGACTGGATTTGACCTGATTAAGGCTGCCTTCTTTAAAAAGGGGGTGAAGTTTGGAGTACTGTACCCAATCTGCCTGTGGGCGACTTTCCAGAAGCAAGAGTGGTATTTCGACACACCAGAGGAGGCGATGGAATTATGAGGGGCAATGAACTAGGGGCAGTTTGAGGACATGGAACTTTGTAGGAGTATTTGGTTGCTTGTTAAAGTGTTTAGTGGTGGGTGTTTTGGGGCAAGTTTTCATGGGGGAGCAACGATGGCGAGTGTGCCTTTTGTTTCTCTTTAGATATGGATGGTTGGTCTGGTTGGGTGGGGAGGAGAATTGGAGGGAGGTAGGATGATTGAAGGCCTTGGGCGAGGGCCACCGTGCTAGCTGGACAGACTAGTTAATGGGAGGGGAGTGAAGGGTTGCCAGGAGGAAGGCGTGGGGGAGGAGTTGGTTTTTGTTTGAGGGTGGGGGGAGGAGTGCTGACATGGGTATGGTTGATATATCGCACTTGCAAAGAGATCGATGACGGTGGACATCCGAGGGTGGGCCTGGTGGATCGCGTGACGTGGACCAGTGGCGCAAGAAAGGGCATTGCTAATCGGCAGGGGAATACGGCGGAGAGCCCCTACCAGGCTGGTCACCTGGAACATGAGGGGGTTGAATGGGCCGATTAAATGGTCACGTGTGTTCACGCATTTGAGGACTTTGAAGGCGGACCTGGCTTCTTTGCAGGAGACGCACCTGAAGACAGGGGACCAGATTAGGCCGAGAAAGGGATGGGTGGGGCAGGTGTTCCAGTTGGGGATGTATATGAAGACTGGGGAACAATGTTGGTTAACAAGCGGGTAGCGTTCGAGGTGGGAAGTATTGTGGCCAATCCGGTGCCAGCAAGGTGAGGGGGGGGGGGGGGGGTAGTTGGAGGGATTGCGGTGATTCTGGTAAATGTCTATGCCCCAAATTGCGATGATATGAAGGGGGGGGGGGGGGGGGGGGAGAGAGAGAGAGGAGAGAGAGGGGGGGGAAATTCCCCCCCTACAATGTCGCAGGCTTCCATCTCTCTGATATTAAAGAAGGATAAGTATTCGAAGAAGTTTGGGTCGTACCACTCGATTTCACTGCTGAATATAGATGCCAGCTGTTGCCGAAGGTATTGGCATCACAAAATGAGGACTGAGTCACAGGGGTGATCGGCGAAGATCAAACGGGTTTTGTGAAGGGGAGGCAGTTGTCGGCGAGCGAGAGGAGGATGCTTAATTAATCATGATGCCTTCCTTTGGGGGGGGGGCGGGGGGAAGGGATGGAAAAGGTTGAGTCGATGGATGCGGGGAGAAGGCGTTCGATCAAGGGACTGGGTGTATCTGCTGGAGTTGCTGGGGAGTATGGGTCGGGTTTTTAGACTGGGAACGGCTACCATATAAGGCGAACCAAGTGAGTACGTGCTTTTTGGGCTGTATTGTGGGACGAGGCAGGGGGCCTGCTCTCCCCGTTACTTGTCGCCTTGGTGATAGAGCCACTGCAATGGCGCTTAGGGCATTGAGGAACTGGAGAGGATTTGAGCGGGGCGGGGGCTGTCGAGCACAGAATCTCATTGCGGTGCGGATGACTGTTGTAGTTTCGGACCAGTTGGGCAGTATCGGAGGTCTCATGGCGGTGTTCCCGATTGAGACTAGAGGGCAGGAAAGCAGG